>NC_056741.1:496203405-496343405 GCF_019279795.1 Protopterus annectens
AATACACAGCCTCCAATTACACTCCTCATTTAATCCCCTAAGGGATAAAGCATCCCATTTAATATTAATACATTAAGTATGTACATAACAATTTTGCTTTTATGAATGTTTCATCAAACTGAGGAACAGACTTTTTCCAAAACAATACATTGGAACCCAATACTGTCCCCATGGTGAGATTTATTCAAATGTACAGCTAACAAACTTTCATCTTTCTTACCAGTAATATGTCTCACATGTTCTAACAGCCTAATTTTGAAACATGAGTTACTCTCCCCCACATAAAATATGGTACAAGTGCATCTAAGAGCATTCTCTATTCACCAACCTCTTGAATGTACAGACTTCAACATGTTTTCCAGCCTTTCTCCTCAGCAGGAGTGAAGCACTAAATAATGATAGACCATTATACCTATCAACCTCCTACTGTATGACATCTGGAGAAAACCTGCCATAATTGGTGGACAGAGGCCCAAATGCATGGCTTACTTGAAATATTGCTGTTATACACTGAGAAAGTTGCTGGTGTTACAGGGTTTGTTGTAACATATCTTTTCTGAGGGATATAAAGTTAGAAAGACGAATGTTAGAATTTACAGATTGCAATCACCAGAGTATGCTACTGACTTGCCAAGGATAACACCTGTCTGGGGAACAGACCAAACATAACAGGCTAACCTGTGGCCAATATGTGGATAGCCCTACAGTTGAAAACTATGCAGAGACAGAACTTTGTCAGTTTGAAACCCATGCAGAAGTAGCATGTGCAGACAAACCCTGTTAAACTAGCAGTATCTCAAACATATAACAGCAATACTCACATTCTGCCCCTAAGTGTTGAACCTTCTCCACCATTTAGTTGGCTTGTCTACACAAGGCGTGTTGTAAAAGGTAGTAGCTCACACATCTCCAGGATGTCTTCCTTACAAGTAAGGGAAAGGGCCAATGCCAGCATGGAGTAGTCAATTATAGGAGTGTGTTGCCATGGCATTGGCTATTTGAAGAACTAAACAGCTGTTCTTCATGCAATTAGCAAGTGGGGAACACCAATAGGTGCACAGGCCATCACCTGGTCATAAGCATCATCTACAAAAGCCATGCTGCCACCTATTCAACCCAGATCTATCCTTGTAGTGCAGAGAGAGAGAGAGAGAGAGACCAAATAAAACATGAACTGGAAAAGAGAAGAAAAAAGAAAAGGTAAATGGAACATGTAAGCATGTAATTGAATGTAGTATTTGATCTGTAATAATGGGAAATATGATTTGGAAGAATATATGTCCCAATAAGACTTGCTGTACTAATGTCCTGCTGAACAGCTGCTATGGCCATAGCATCTGCCCCTCTCTGCAGTGGGAGAGATCACAGCCATACCTCTCAACTATACAGATATTCACAGGCTGTTCAGATTTTCCCACTTTAGTTTTTTGTCTGTTCCTCCTGCAATCTGTACTTTTCTGGCAAATAGTTGAGGATTGAAGTCATCAAGTAATGACAAACACTTGTGTTTAAGACTCCACATCCTTAAGAATATTCAAGGTAATGCAAAGTGTATCATTCTACAAACTTCCTAAGTTTGTAACAGGAATATTTAAAGTCTGTCTCTATTTGTCCCCCCATCATTGTAGGCATTGTCCAGATGTGATGTTCTAAGAGGTTGCGAGGTAGGATCACAGCTCAGGAGCCTGACTCACCCTGGGAAAGGACAACTCACATACGACAACCACTGGGGTGTCTGTCAAACAGTTGTGACTGTGCCACTGCTAGGCCAGTTAATGGGATGTTGTCCGTATCCATATGTTACCTGTGAATATGAGTATGACACATTTGTCTTGCAAAGCCAAGAGACCTATATAGGGCATGTGCATAGTAAAGTACTGTTGCAGTCATGTGTATTGAACTGCATGTGCTATATTGAATTAATAACATTCAACTGTACAGTGTTCTGCTCGACAATAAGCACATTTGTGACTGATATCTGTAGTCACATACACATATACCTGTGTTATGTCAGTCAAACCAATGGCAAGTCTGTGAGCAATGACATTGTAGCATAATAGCTTACTTATGACTACTGGACATCTTCCAGGTTATCACAGTGATGTCAAAGACTACTGTACAATCAACTTACTAATGTATGGTACAGCAAAATTAGCACAGTATCAGTATTGATGTCCCTTTTGTCACCCATTTATGTGTCCCATTGTCCAGATGTACTGCTATAACAGGTTAAGAAGTATGATTGAGCAGCAGGACTGTAAATACAGTTTGCCATACTAACATAGAACAGAAATGTATACCAGGTATCCCCTGAGCAAATGTATGTATGCATATGCTCAGCTGGAAGGCACAAAACTAATCACATGGGTTTCAAGCAGTCAGGTACATAGGTAGTGCATGTTGCACATGTGTGTAATATCAATGTCAATGCATACAACAGACATAAATGTGTACAGCTACTCGTTGTTACAATGCCCTGACACTGATATGGGTACTAGAGTAGGCATGATTATCAGGTAGTAATCGTAGAAGTGTCCAACTGTGTTATGACCCGCTGTCCATGCTTACCACTACCAGCTATAGCAACACCTATATACAGTGGATATTACAAGTGTACACACCCCTGTTGGAATGCCAGGTTTGTGTGCTGTATGTGCTGTATGACAATCAGACCACAGAAAATCATTTCATAATGTTTCTCATTGTGAATGTAACCCCTAACCTGCACAATTCCATTGAAAACATCAAAGGTGTTTCTAGGAAGGTGAGCAACTACTTCCAAGTGAAGATTTGCTATGATGTTTGATTCCAAGCCAAGACAAATGAATGCTGTAACCATCTCAAGAGGTGCATACAAAACATATCAGTTTAAGGGTGTGCACACTTATTCAACTGGCTTATTGCACTGCTTATTATTTCCATATGTTTTCACAGACCAGATTGTTATGTTTTCAATTGAATTGTACAGGCTATAGGTCACATTAAAGGTGGGAATTGTTTTGAAATGAGTTATTGTGGTGTCATATTTCAATTCCACAAATACCAGGCATTGTAACAGGCGTGTGTACCCTTTATATCCATTGTAGCTATATGGACTCACCAGTACCCGACCTGTATAACCAGCCTCCACCAAGGTAGAGTAATCCCTTTTAGTGGACAGCAGCAAAACACAAACCACATAATAGGTTGCTATATTGGTTGTACAGGGACACATAGGTGCAGGCAACAACTTGGAAGCAAGTCCACCTCTATCTGTGCAAGCATGTAGGTTCACAGTTGACTACCTGTAAGGCTGACTATGACTACAAATCAGACATATTCACACCACCAAGGGCAATTGCAACAGTGTCCCCACATATGTTGTCAGTCTCAGAGGAAACAACACAATTAACTCTGTACTGGGGTAAAGCACACCTCATACACACATGCCATGGATATAGGCAACTTGCATCAGACAGGTTAGGTGGAAACATTGCTACCTTATCCACCCCAGTTGTATAGGGGGATATGCACATGAACCACACTCATCCCCTCAGCTATGGTGAGCATGTACATGTTGCCTACTGATGGCAACAACAGCAAATCTTCATGGGGCATAATAACATTGTTGTCTGCCTCCTATATGAACTCAGGCATGTGCTCACAGCTCCATCACACACCACAGTCAAACACAAACCTGCCACCATCCACAAACCATCCACATGGAAGATGGCCACTGTCAACCTTCTACACAGAAATGAATGGAGAATAGAGGATTATGCAATCAAGTGTCCAACACTGGGGGGAATAGGATAGCTCAGGGCCAGGAGTGTAATGCAAGCTGCTATAGCCATGATAGATTGGAGGGTTATGGTGTAGTTTGGATTATTTACAATTAATATCCTCTGTTGATGTGCAATCTGACAACGGTATGAGGGCCTGTGACCTTTTTCCTGTTTATGTCTTCCAGGTAACATGCAGAGGGCTCATCTACCAGCATTCTCTGTTGGGGAAACTGACATCATCACCCAATATGTGATTGAACATTATGCCCTGTTATTTGGACGGACAGCAGATGTGTGAGAGAGGACCACCCTGTGGAACACTCTGTTCCACAGGGTAAATGATGCTGGCCTGCACAGCAGAACTTATGAGCAGGTGCAGCATCGGGCCACCAACTTCATTCGCTATGCCCGTCAACAGGTTGTTGCTGTAGTGAGGGACCGGCTAGCCGCAGGTGGGGGCCTGGCCATCCAGCCCCCACTGACACTCGCAGATGAACTCCTCTCCAACCTTGGGGCACCTGCCCAATGCACAAGACATGAAGCTGAGGAAAGCATTGTGGAGGTGGGTTGCACACACACACACACACACACACACACACACACACACACACACACACACACACACACACACACACACACACACACACACACTGGACAAGGAATGTGCAGGTAAGGGCACAGTGGGGATTAGTACACTAATGTATCAGACATGCATGTATCTGTATTGTATCTACATCCAAGTGTCAGGTCCGACTGCAATTGTGGATGGGGTTTTCTAATGTACAGAGGTGTACATCTATGTTGAGGACAGAGCATTGTGAATTATTGGGGTTAGTACTGTAAATGTGCAGACATGCTGCATCCATCCTGTACCACGGCCACATGTGAGTCTGCTGACAATACCTCCCTCTCACATCTACCTAGGATCCTCTGGTCTGCATATGGGACAGGAGCCTGAAGCTGGTGAGTATGACATTGTTCTGTTCTTGCCTGGCAATACCCCGGGCATGCAAAGGGCATGCAATGTACCATGCACGCAACTATCAGTAATAGCCATATTGCTTTATGTAATAGCTATATTGCTCTATGTGCATGTTCACTTGTGGTGGAGTTGACTGCATTGCATCACAGTGGTCCCCACTGGGGCCTATCTGACATGAATTCAGCATTCCTGTAGCATACCTCACAACTTGTTAGGGCTAAGATGTCTGGACAGAGGCCAGCAAAATGGGCTGGACAAATGGCCTAAGGTATGGACATGTGTGACACATTAGTGGTATACAGTGGATATAAATTGTGTACACACCCCTGTTAAGATGCAAGGTGTTCCTGTTACATACAAATTAGGACCACAATATATCAGTCCACACCTATTCCAGCCTTTAATGTGACCCATAACATGAACAGTTCACTTGTAAAACCAAGCATCTGTACTCATGTATTGCACCTACAAAGCTGGCCACCTGTGAAGGTGGCAGACATTGTATCAGCATGTTGTTTCAGTCAGGTATGATTCCTCATGCTGCTATATGTGTCAGTACACTCACTGTGGCTTATTTGGCTACAATATCACATAAATGGGCATTGTTATGGAAAACACAGACCACTTCTGACCACATATAGGTTGCAAACATCTGGATATTCCAGACACATCTGTGCAGAGGACTGTACAGTGGTTTAACCTGTTGCATGTGAGGCAGATACTGTTACCACACTATATAAAGTAATGGCAGCGGGAGGTGGTCACCAGGCATGTATGGTACACACATCAAAATGGCAAAAGCCACAAAACATATAATCCTCACACACAGACAGTTGTCAGCATTGGGATTAGAACTCCTGCCTATGCAGGTATTTATACTATAGTGCTGTGCAGTTATCAGACACACCACAGCGCATATACATTTTCACCTACTTAAAATGTACTTCTAAGGTGGATGACATCAAGAGGACTTGCTAAATTGGAGTGAGGGGAAGTGCAAAGGGTAGTATACAGGTCAAAAATGGTGTAACCCACAGACTACATGATTCTCACACAAACACACATGCAGATCCAAACAGTTGCCAGGAGGGAGATTAGAACTCCTGCTATCTAGTTAGTACTACTATAGCACTGTGGAGATATCAGACACACCACAGAGCTCATACATTTTCACCTACTCAAAAGGTACTTCTTAGGTGGATGACATCAATAGGACTACTAAACTGGAGTGAGAGGAAGTGTAAAGAGTAGTACACAAGTCAAAAATGGTATAAGTCAAACAGTACATGATTCACACACACACACACACACACACACACACACACACACACACACACACACACACACACACACACACACACACACACACTCAGTTGCCAGTATTGGGATTAGAACTCCTGTCTAACTAGTTATGTTTACTACAGTGTTACACAGTTACCACATGCGCTACAAAGCTTACTGATCCATGAGGGTGTGAATGACCTGGGACACACCTCCCCAGACTGTGTGACAAGAGACATGGTTGAACTATCTGATTATGTGGTCCAGCAGGTGTGACAGTAGCCCTGAGCAGTGCACTGCCATCACCCAGAATGATGCTGTGGTACTATCAACAAATTGACTGCAACATTGGCTTACATGTTTTGTGTCATTCTCAGGGGATCCAGTACCTCTCTGCTTGGGATGACATGATGCACAGAACCCAATGACTTGCCACAGATGTCCTACATTTGTCAGCACTGGGTTTCCAGGTACTGGCTAAGTGTCTTGCCACCCCTATGATGCCTTATTAGGCAGTGTTCCTAATGTAATTGCCACCATGACAGCTGGACATGTGTGCAGTCTGAGGTCATACTGCTCAGCAGTAGACATGACAAGAAATGTATAGTTATCCCCTTTGGGAAAAACCATGTACCCATGAATTACCATATAGGTGGCAGTACACTAAACACCCAAAGTGTGATGAGAGACTTAGGGACACAGGTGGACAGTGGTTTAACCACATCGCCACAACAGTCAGAAAATCCTTCTATGTGGCATACCTCATCACTAAGGGCTTTTCATCCAGAAAAAAGGAGGTCATTGTCCCACTGTACTCATCCCTCATTAGACCCATTATAGAGTACAGCACCCCATTTGGTATGTACCTCACAAGACATCTGCAACAGCTAGAAAGGCTGCAGAAATACCTCACTAAAAAATCACAGGCCTAAAGCAGATGTCCTATGCTGACCATCTAAAAAAACTCCAGCTATACTCTATGGCATATTGTCTACTCAGAGGTGTTCTCTGCTTAATATACAAGGCCATATCAAACTCTGAGCTGTTGGACATGCTCCACTTAAAGAAATCCCAATCCTTCAGAGCCACATGCTCCAGGGATCTAAACCTTGTAATCACAATGAACAAATTCATGCTGGAGGGATAGGTTCCTGACCCAGAGACTCCCCATACTCTGGAAAAGACTGCCCATACATGTCAAGCAGAGCACCTTCTTGGCCTTCGTCAAAAGGAACGTTGACGGTTGGATGGGAGATAGGAAATTCACCCTGGGAATCACGTCAGTCACCCTGCTAGACAGTACTCCAGGGAAGTAAATATTGTGGGAAGAAATATCCAGGGAATTGATATGGCTAGGCTTTTATAGGCCCTAAGGCCAATAGCCTAGTACCAACCTATGAACCTATGAAACACAACTTGAGTTCCTTCATGGAATCCCCTTCAGGCATCGATGAAGGCAGCCATGCTGCAGACACTGACGATAATCATGACTGCCTTTGATAGGTACATCAACAACCTCAACAGTATTAAACACAAGTGCTGTGAGTTACTTCACACTGCTAATACCTATCCTGAGAACACAGAGATTGGCCACAGTCTTGGCAACACCTTCAGTGCCAGTTTTACCCCTCACAAGTGAAGTGCTGAGTGAATATGTTCTCACATGCTGTACCCTGTTTCTGTTCTAGACGTCTGTGTGTCACCAGGATGTGGCCCTGTAGCAACACCAAGGAGTATGGCAGTGTGGTAACACATCCACCATGTCTTAGGCAGGGTACAGCTGTATCTGCATGGATTTTCCAGGTCTGTAGCACAGTGATTGCATATGCCTCACAGAGTATAGGGCTGAGGGTAGTACATAGATATATGTTGATTTACAACATCTATAGTAGAGTGGAGAAGGTACGTGTTGTGGTTTGGACACACCTCCAATTGCTAAGAACCACAGCCACAGGGGATATTCATCAACCGACCACACTGAGATTACTATTCACACACACACACACACACACACACACACACACACACACACACACACACACACACACACACACACACACACTTGCCAATACTGAGATCCATAGGTTCATTGCTTCATAGGTGTGTGGTAGGTGAATGGCCCTGAAGGATCTACAAGGATCTACAAGGATAGCCCAAGCGAATACCCTGGCATCAGGCCACATGACAATAGTCCCCATTGTGGCTCAGGAGTATAGTCACTGCAGTGATCCCCAGGGGTGGGAATCGTATTCCCCATCCACTCATCCGCATTTCTGTTGTGGGTGGCCAGTGATGTGCACTGCTTCACATGTATGTGATTTATATTCCATAACATGTACAGTGTCTGGGTTATGCACCTGTCCCACATCCATGTACTTTGAAGTGTGGAAGTGTGCTTGAGGTCTCTGGGGCATATTGTGTGGACAGATTGGTATCTTCAGAGTTAGCATTCCTAACCTAGTTTGGTGAGACATGGCTGTGTAACTGAGGTAGTGATTGCACCTACATAGACAATATGATATGGTGATTCACTGGAGTCTGTCCATCAGGGCATGTGTATAAGGCATGGTATTCCCTTTGTGGCATAAGTTTGTAGACTCTACCATCATTGCAGGTGTCCAGTGGGGAAGATGGCAAAAGGGCCACTGTACACATTGATTTGGCTACTGGGGGGATGTTACATGGTGACCATTTCCTTTTACTTGCTGGATAACACACACATAGTCAGGAGGTGTGACACATCAAAGTACTTTCTGATATCAGTGGCATTGCTCTGGTCAACAGGCAGCTGACTGTCAACTTGTGTTCCACATTCTGTTATAACAATGTCACTGTTCAGTGGACTACCACCAATGTATCACTTGAATGTGAGCCATGTTGTTCCCAAAGGTAATGGCAGCACACCTCCTGGCATTGAGGTAATTTCCAGGGTTCTGACAGCAGTCATAGGTGTCAATTGGCCTTTGTGCATGATGTCAGCATCACATTGATAGGGAATGCTACCACCCACCTTACTGATGTATGCAGACATTTTCAGCCAGGGTGCCTTTGTGTTCTCCTGCACCTCAAGGGTAGATCCCAAACATGAAAGGACATGGGTCCGTACCCTGTGTGACACCAGTCATGTCTGGTCTTTGGTTTAACATGGTGTCCACTGCAATTACATCGTGGATACTATCTGTGAGGCAATTTGCAGAAGAACTACTGATATAGTGGTGGATGCCTAGCCAAGTGTGCTTGTGTATGATTCCTGGGTGGACCATGGTCTCTGAATATTAGAAGGGTTGTCTTTACTGTTAACTATTCCATATTGTCACAAAGTCATTGCACATGACACTACACATTTAGGGCTGTGGACTGTCTATGCCAACCTCTATGGTGTTTGACAACTGTTGGACTTGTAATGTGGACACTGGGACATATACTAGGTCATCAGTATAATAATTTAGCAAAACCAACCCCCCAATGGATCCTTTTATTGCACAGTCACACCAACCCCCACACATAATACTGATAACAGACAGAGACACACACACACACACACACTTGCCAGTACTGAGTTTCAAACCCCTACCTATCTATGTATTACTACTACAGTATTACACATTTATTGCACGTGCCACGGAGCTTATAGGATGGATGTTGTCCCAAGGTATTTCTAAGGTGAGGAACATCACCAGCCCTTGCAAATACTGGCATTGGGTGATGTAGTGGGTGAGAGAGTTTATAAAGTACTTTAGTCTACACACACATTTACCAGGAGTGAGGTTCAAGCCTCTGTCTATGTTTTCAGACCTTTATGTTACGCATTTACCACACGCACTACTGACCTTACATGGTTTAAGGTTGCCAACAGATACTTCTAAGGTTAATGATATCTGCAGGACTGCTAAAGTATGTCACTGAGAAGTGTACTGGGTGTAAATGGGGCCAAAACCTCTAAGGTACAAACACACACACACATACATATATATATATATATATATATATATATATATATATATATATATATATATATATATATATATATATATAAACACACACACACACACTTGCCAGGAATGAGATTCAAACCCCTACCTATGTAGTTATTGTGATGACATTGTTAGGCATGTATGACACATGTCATGGAGCTTATAGGTAGAACAGTGTCCAAACATACCACTAAGGTGAGTGACATCAGCAGTCATTGTAAGGTATTACACTTTGAAATGTACTGGCTGTGTATGGACACAAAATACTTCAACACTCACACTTTTTCAACTGCCGGTACTGAGATTAGAACTCCTACCAAAGTAGTATTTGGCATTACAGTATCACACAGTTATCATGAGCACCATGGAGCTTATATGTTAGAGAGCTGTCCAAAGGTATCTTTGAAGGTGAGAGACATCAGCAGCAGTGCTAAAGGAGGGGTAAAGGATGTGTAGTGAGTATGAATTGCCTCAAAATCATGTCTATACAAAGACACGCAGACTCTCTAATACAAACACACACATTTTTACAGTTGCCAGGACTGGGATTAAAACTCCTACCTAGCTAGTTTGCTGTACTACAGTATTGCACAGCTATTGCAAGCGCCATGGAACTTACATGCTGTAGAGCTCATCAAAGATATCTTTGAAACTAAAGTGAGTGACAGCAACAGTGCTAAAGGAGGGGGTAAGGGAAGTGTAGCTAGTGTGAATGGCCTCAAAATCATGTCACTACAAGGACACACACACTCTCTCATACAAACACACATATTTTCAGAGTTGCCAGGACTGGCATTAGAACTCCCACCTACCTACTTTGCTACATTATAGCATTATGCAGTTATTGCAAGCACCATGGAGCTTATAGGGCTACAAGCTGCCCAAAGGGTTATTTCAGGGTGGCTGACATCAGCAAGAGTGCTAAAGTAGGACAATGGGAAGTTTAATAAGTGTGGATGGCCTCAAAATCATTCTTGTAGAACACACACACACTCACACACAACTTTACATTTGACAGGACTGAGATTACAAACACTACATGAATACTTATTTGTACTAAAGTGTTGTACAGTTATCACAAGCACCACTGAGACTATAGGGCTGAGGGCTAACAAAAGGAATTTCTACAGCGAATGACATCAGCACATCATGTGATATAGGCCAATGGGATGTGTACTGGGTGGGAAAGGCCTCATAATGGGATTCTCTCTGTCGCTGTCTGTTTTTCTCTTTCCTACGTCTCTGTGTGTATATGTTTGACATATTATATTATGTTGCCCTTAGATATATGTGAGTATTCCTATCCAATATGTGTGTGTGTGTGTGTGTGTGTGTGTGTGTGTGTGTGTGTGTGTGTGTGTGTGTGAAGTATAAATGGTGTACAATTTGGTGTGTGTGCACAGACATCTGCGAATAACAGATATCTATAGTCCACTGTGTTGTCAGACATGGGCTTCATTTCTCTATGTGTAGGAACATGGTTAGTATGACCTTATATATTGAGTGTGTGCATCCATTCCAGGGAGAGTTGGACTCCAGTTCAGGGTTTTGTGTGCTACAGCTACACATAGCAACCTGTTTCTGCAGGATATCTGCACATAGGTTGCCAATATGGAGACACAATGGGTGTAACATATGAGGGATACTGTAACTATTGCTGTCTGTGCTGCTTGTGTAACATGGTTGGTTGTAGCATAGAGTTTCTGACATATGTACTGTTTTACACTGTGATGTATCCTGTCATCAACTACTGACAGATATCATTCTTTGATCACAATTATTTATCAGGGAAATACAAGATGAATGAAGCTGATACCAATATTCTGAGGCATATAGACTACACATTCTGGCACACTCCTACCATTGTGGAGGGGTAGCTACAGACAACAGACTGCTGGTTCTGTGTAAATGGTCCAGCACCTTGGTAGTCTGCTGGCTGGTGATCTTCTTGTGCTTTTCTCCACTTAACAGAATAGCCATATCCTGGTGGGGCCATACCTCTCAGCTGTACAAATACATCCAGTTTATCCAGAGGCAGGACTCATATATCTGATCAGTTCACCTTCACATTGTGGTTTATATGCAGTTTTGTGGCTATTCATTCATGGGTTTGCAGTCAGGGGGTAGTAGGGGCAGACATTACAGTTTCAGACTTCACACACTCCATGACATCCATGCTTCTACACCCCTCTCTGTTATTCTCTCCTCTTCCTAACATTATGTCAGCAATATCTCAGAGGTATCCCTATAGTTGGGCCTTTATCCTAGTAGTATTTATGGCCTGGTCCACAGTTCTTGCAGTAGGACATGGGGTGGCATGCTACTGGCATTTGTCAGCATGGCTTTACATTTTGTTTTGTTTACTGTGTTAGGTTGTTAGTTAGGACCCCCTGACATTCTGTACATTGGCACTGTGGGTGAGACAGGGCCTTTGCCAGAGGACTGTAGGCCATTTGAGAGTGCTGCAGGCCATCTGTAGCAGGCCAGTGCATTCTGTCACTCATACGTTCCCAGGCTGCAAGCCAGTGGATTACCCTGGGATGACAGTGGTAAGTGTTTGAGGTGTTCTTGTCAATCCTTCTTGTTCATACTGATCCATGAGTCTGGATGTGGTCAGGTTGCTGCTTACAGTTAGGGACACACCTTCATGGGACACCTATTCAGCATGCAGCATCATGTATGTATTCCCATACAGAGATGGGTTCATGCTGTACTCATTCCCTCTACAAGGATATGACCTGTGATAAACCTGTGGCTGATGGTGGGGTGAGCTGGGTGCATGTGTGATATGGAAGCTACTGGCACCTGACTCACAGATATACCTGGGACATTCTCCTTATGCTGCCTTGTCTGTGGACATGAGCAGCCCATCATTACTTTATAACTGTGCCTTTTGTGGTCTGCCAGTGATTGGTCAGACTACCAGTATTCCATACTAGAGGGACAACTAATGTGATGCTAACCTCTATGTATAATTCCAAAGTTGTATGCAGCTGACAGTTATTTTATATGCACTTTGTGTAGGTTACTTCCACCTGTGCACTGTTTCTATGTATAACCCCCGTTCATGGCATGTCCAGCTTTCCAATGTTGACAGATATTGACATCTAGACAGTGAGTATGTACAACTGCTGACATCGGTGTAGCTGAGAAGCAGTGTGGTTGACACTGCAGTTGTTGAAACATGGCCCTGTCGACCACTGCATTGTACCTAGGCCACTGAGACACAGCCATCCAGGTCACTACCAAGCAATATTAAACACACAACAAACTTACCACACTGACCCCTGAATATTGTACACATGTAACAATGTAGATTGGGACAGCTCTGGCAATCTGTGCTCCAGTGATATTACTCCTCAGACTTACACGTTACTGCATTTCTACATGGTATTGTGGGGGGTGCACATCTGAGGACTTTAAACATTTGCAATGACTGTACTGGTATTTTGGTTAATCTGTTGGCTTCCATTTCATATTGTATTGCAACCTATCATGCAGAAAGGGGGCATATCAGTAGAGTACACATGTTAGATTTTAATGACATAGATTTTAGTTTCAGACGTTTTACCCTTCAGAACTAAAATTCAACTCCCAGACCTGTTGTAGTATGTCTGTGTAGGTCTGGAGGGGGGGCTGTTCACCATTGCCATCATTTGGGGGACTTAACCTGGCCTTTCTTTATGGTCATCTACACCTGTCCTGCTGGGTGAGGCTGGTGATGGGTATGTGACCCTCAATGACAATCATGTGTGTAACCTATTGACACCCACAATTATTTGGTTCATCACATTACTGCGGTGAGAGTTGAGACTTGTGTAGTACTACATAGTATGTTGCCACCAGTATTTGTTATGGATTTCCTGCTGTCCCATACAGTTGTCAAATGTCTGCTGCTATCCCATTCAGCCACCCAATTCCCTTGCATGCTTGCATCCATACCATACATACAACTATCAGAACATGCTACTCCATTCAGTAATTGATAGGAAGGGTGACTTACCTTGTTACTGGGCCAGTATTGAGGATGGTGTTGGAGGGCTGACTATGTCAGATGCACATAGTACACTCCCTATATATGGTAAAGCACAGGTAATGTCATGTTTGGCATCCCTTTTACTATATGTGCGAGTCGGAGGGAGGTATCTGTCCCTGTGTCCCTACAGTGTTAGTGTGTGTGCTATGCATTGCCTCTTTGTCAAGGCCTGGGCATACTGGGCATGCCTCCTTCTGCCTACAGGAGCAGGCTCTGGAAGTTCCTCCTCTGAATCCCTCTGTGCCTGTGCTGGCCTTGGCAATGGTGGGGGGCATACCTCCCAACCGTATGCAATTACTCAGTTTGTACCGAGTTTTGGTTTTCAAATGAAGGGGTGCCACGATTCCCGAGTAGCACCCCTTCATTTCCAATTTTTTCTTTTGTTTTTTAATTTTCACATTGTTAGAGCTGATGTCATCACTTGTGCAATGACATCAGTTGTGGTTCAAATGAAGGGGTGCCATGATTCGCATGTGGCACCCCTTCATTTCCAATTTTTTCTTTTGTTTTTTAATTTTCACATTGTTAGAGCTGATGTCATCACCTGTGCAATTACATCAGTTGTGGTTCAAATGAAGGGGTGCCATGACTCGCATGTGGCACCCCTTCATTTCTGATTTTTTCTTTTGTTTTTTAATTTTCATGCTGTTAGAGTTGACGTCATCATGTATGCGATGATGTCAGCTCCATCAGGGCTACCAGCCTTTCAGAATTGAGCTCAAGGAGCTCACACATTTCCGGCTAGCCTGGCTGCTCAAATGTGAGTGGGAACAGCAAGCTGTTACAGCACTATGGATCTTGGCAGAATGAAGACTCAAATGCAAGCAGGAACAACAATGTCTCTGCAGTGGAATGAAGACACCAACTAACTCTGCAGCAGAATGAAGTAAGTAAACTAACTTTCAGAGTGCATGCATGTGTGTAAATCCCCTCCATATAATACACCTGGTGGCTAGAGATACTCAAGCTCAAACCCTGTACCTTGGGTATAGGGTAAAAAGAGCCTAATATCCCTACCACCACTTGTGAGCATTGCCCATGATTTTTGTACTAAGAGGTTGAGAGCTATGGTAAGAAGTGAGAAATTAATTCACTAAATGATAGCCATTAAGTTTCAGTCTTCCTATTTCTCAAGAAGTTGCTGATTTGGCATAGTGGTATGTTGCTCTGACTGTACTGCATAGGGTCCTGGGTTTGAGACTTGCCAGTGAAATGCATGGTAGTAACACATTTTATTCTAGCAACTTTACAAAATTATTAAAGCAATGTTTAAAATGTGTCCCTAGTTTTTGACCTTTTGTCCCCCCTCCCCCCAAAAAAATGAAATTGAAAATAAGTGTGAGAAACTGTGCAAGATGCCTATGGCTTACACTACTGTCATTCTATTTATAGTGTGGGTGTGGAGTAGAGTTTTATGATGGAAATGTTCTGAATTGGGCAGTTTTGTCATTATTGGTTCATGCATTTTGTTTCATTGCCTACAGTACCACCTACTAGAAAAATGTTCAAGCAATAAATTTAAAATGCACTCTAACAAGTGTGTTGCATTATACAAGGAATATAAATGTAATTTAAAAAAGTCAGGCAGGTATATCAAAGAAAAGAACACATGTATATTTCTTGTTTTGTGTGCAAGGGGCCAATGATTTGAAAACAGCCCAAAGGTAATCTTTATCCATCATTGACCAGATGCATTTTCTTTGGATGTGGTGTGGGTTTCAATGCTCTTTTAATGAATGTGAGTTTCAAGGACAGAGAAGTTTTAATGCCACGTCTATTTTCATTGTGAGACAGTAATGCTTTGTTTACCAGATGTCTATTAGTGTTTGTGCATTGTTGTGCTGTAAAATGTAAAAATAAAATCCAAATAATTATTGTAGAAGTAAATCAGTATGCACACATTAGTGTTCATAGTAAATGGGGCAAAATAGCCAGGTAATGGGACATTGGAATGGCTGCAGGGGGACTCTGGTGCCATATTTTGGTTGTCTGTTCTTCAGTTTGAGTTTGAAAGGTGGTATCCCACAATTCCATTGGAGTGGGTGGGGTTATGTAATTATGTATGCAAATTAGATGTTATGTACACAGTGCTCAGGCACATCTGACACACACCCTTCCTTAGCTGTGCTTAGCTAAGGGCAAACACAGGCCACAGAGTTCCAGTGAGTTTACAGCAAGCATGACACACCCCCTTATGAAGTCATCCAGCTCTTAGACTTGCACTGTTGTATTGCTGTTCCTACGTGGTTAGGTACAAGCTGACACTTTGAAGAAATATGTGATTTAGTATAACTCCCCTCATTTGCATACCCCAGTGTGTAGGTCATTAGTTACTGCACTAAAATGTACCCTTTCCCCTTGACAACCAGTGCTCCCTGGTATTGTTTACATTCTGCATGCCGTTGACTATAATGTCAAAATGGAGATTTAACTTAAAATAATGTTTTCCCATTTTTTTTATTTTTGGCATGCCACTGCCCTATGCTTAAATGGCCAAGATCGCCCCCCCAAAAAGTTTAATTTTTCTTAATTATTAATCACTTTTTAATGCCAATGGCCTTATATTTGGCCATTGGAATGTCTAATGTACACAATACATGCTTTTTCTTGAGCTGTCATGCCTCCGTTTTGTCAGTTGCAGAAATGTTCTGTTATTTTCTGAATACAATTCTGCACTGACACTGTTCTAGCATAGAGACCAGCTTGTTGAATCACTAAATCACCTCATTTGCATGTTTTTCACCAGCAAATGAGGTGATATGCATATTTGCCAGTTTTCCGTGCTAGAACAGTGTAGGGCCGCTCATGCATGTGAAAATGCCACTATCCTGGATCGCTCAGCAGACATTTTCCATGCAGGAGCTCCTACACTGTTTCTGCATGGAAAAAAACAGCTTCCTGAATCCTGGGATATATATTTCACAATTATTTATTTCTTAGTAATTTTGTTAATTGCATTGTTGTTAATACTTGTTTTATGACTACTTGTTTTACCTAACTAAATTATTACTGCACTGGAGCATTTCTCCCCTGGTCTCTGCTGAATATGGACTACTACCCGGTTAACAAATGTAAATAAATAAATACATGCATACATACATAAATATTGACATTGATTGCTCAAGAAAGTCCACTGGGTCAGAAACCAATTTTCAGTGGAGGCCCGGGGAGAAAAGCTCCACAATGAGTAAAATAACATCAGTTTACAGAAGACAGGTAGTTACACAATTTTAGAAAAAAAGATTTTAACTATATAAAAAATATAGACAACAATTATCACTTCATAGCAAACTTTTTTTTTCCAAAGAGATCTGGGGAACAGATTATTTTTCACTGCTATGAATGGAAATGTTTCTTTATGCACTTCTACCCTTTTTATTGATATGTGGTATATCTGCTTAACTCTTTTATAATTATGTTGTAAAGACTTTCCAAGAATTGTTATGACTCCATTCTGGCCCAGGCAACAGTGCTTGTCTGTTCTTATGGAATTGGCCAAGAGCAATCACCACAAGCTTCCTCATAATTTGAATGTACTCGCAT
The DNA here is from genome assembly GCF_019279795.1 of Protopterus annectens. Taxonomy (NCBI): domain Eukaryota; kingdom Metazoa; phylum Chordata; order Ceratodontiformes; family Protopteridae; genus Protopterus; species Protopterus annectens. The sequence continues at coordinate 496,220,986 of NC_056741.1, forward strand.
AAGACAGTGGGAGTTTGATACACCCCCATCTAAAATAACTACAACTAACTGCCCGGATAATTCAATTTTGATACCTTTAAGGCACATTGTTTCTGAGGATGTGAAGCAGGTTCTAAACAAGGCAATAATTCCTGTTAATAAGAAATCTTATTTTATTATCTGGAAGATTTTTTCTGTTTAGTGCTACCCTAATAGATATGGCCCTATTAGTGATTATGTACCACTGGTGCTACTATATTTATGTAAATTACTATCCTCTGGCCTGTCTTACTCTTTTAGAAAGGCATATTTGTAGGTAATTTCAGCATGTCTGCCCATGGATCCACTTCATTCATGTGAAACTTTCATAAAGCTACTCTTGAAATGGATCTTGCATTTAAGACCATGCAGAATGCAAGTGGTTCCTTGTTAAGATCTTAACTTTATGCCAGAAATGTTAAATCTGCCTCCTTTTGAATCAACCCATTTTGCTGTTTATTTAGTTCATGATTTGCAAAAATGACTTTGCTTATTACTCTGACAACTATACAAGATTATTTCTGATTTGCAAGCTTTCATGGTGGGTGAGCCCTATTCTATATCCCTTAGAGCTAGATTTACTTGAAGACAAATCCCTTATTTATGCCAATAGTTTTTTTATGTTTATTTGGAATCTAGCAATGATACTCACTGTACTCCTTCCAGAACCTCTAAACCAAGGAGAAAAGATTCCTCGTATTCTGGACATGGGCAGGCAACTGAGGTATTATCTTGACAAGACTAAGTCCTGCTAGAAAGTTGAACAACTATGCAGTTCCTATGATGGGTGAGAAAGGCAACCCATGTCAAAACAAGCAATTTCCAGATAGATGTCCCTAGCTATTTATTTTTGTTATTCCCACAATAGTAAAACAATTCCAGACAGGATCAAGGTATATTCTACTAGTGCCTTGTGATTTTTTTATGGTATATTGGAAAAGGGTGACTTTAGCAAATCTAGAGATACCTAAGGATTCCTTTTCTAGGTCCAGAACAGACTTACCCAGGATCATTCTCCAGGGGCTCATGGATCGTTATTCTTCTTCCTCTCAGGCTAGGTAAGCTATGGTAATCTACCTGTATAGCTACTACAGCAATGACTTATGGTGAGCATAGTTCAAATGCATAAGCTGAACTTACTGTAACTATATATATTCAATTAAATCTCTGCTGCAGTAGCTGCACCCTTATCCCTCAATTCCGTTAAATGGTTTGTGTATTTTCAGGGCAGTAGACTTCCTCTATTTTGTAGTAATAAAGTACTGAAGTATTTTTGTGTCCCAGAGGTGTGTGTGTGTGTGTGTGTGTGTGTGTGTGTGGGGGGGGGTGATGACTTTTGGAACACACTGGCTGGCCCCTATATCCTTAGCAGGTTAAAACTTAAATAAAGGAGAGGCTACTCCAGCACAGCCGTAATTTAATTGAATATCTACTGTTGCAGTAAGTGCAATTTACACAACTGAGCTTACAATCCCCAGGATTTAATAAAATCAATCTAGGCACCATGTATACCCTACACAGAATGTATCCATGTACACATCCACTGCTCCCCCTCTGCAGTGTGCCATGCATATTAATGATGGTGCAATGCTGAGAGAGAGCATAGGAACAGGGATATTGAAGCTATGTAGGGAGACGTGTAGTGGCTACCCATGGTTGTGGATGCCTGGTCGGATGTTATGTACAGGTTGAGGCTCCTGTAATGCTTCTTGCCACTGTTGAAATGCTGTGAATTGTTTAAAATGTGTACTATATTATTTTTATGAATTGTTTTTCCTTCTCTGTTTGCACAGTGCAGTGTGAAACTCAGTAATGCCAAACTGTGCTCACATCTAGACAGCTGGCACTTGCTACACATCTAAAAATAGAAACCAGATGTAATTAATTAGCATAATTAATTTTTTTTATTTTTAAATTGCTGTTTGCATGGCGAGGAGAGCTGCAAAGCCAAGTGGCACTTATATATACAAAGCTGACAACTGCCAGACATTAAAAATATAAACTGTATGTAATTAATTATTTATTTCTGGGTCTGTTTAAGCGTGTTTGCTCACTACGGTACAGTGCTCAATAATGCTAACAGGTAGCCCAGTAGTATATGTGAAGATATGCAAGCTTTCATAATATCCAAGTAGCTAAATAGGTAGAGTTATAGCCTAATGCTTAGTAGGTCCTGGGTTCAAGTCCATAGCAGTCATTAGATGTTTGTAATTTAATTTATTATTTATGTTTAATTTTAAAAACAAATTTGTGAAATATGGCACTGCTGCACTGTGCTCAGCACTGCTTAAACATGCTAATAGCTACTACTGTTCGCATGATGCTAAGCATCACTAAAACCTTGGTTGTATGAGTTTTCACACTGCTTAGCTGGTCTGAGCACTGCTAAGTGATGCAGCACTTTTTTGAATGTTGCTCAATGATATGTAAGTTCGGGAAAACAGACTATATTAGGCACAATAGGCAGGAATTCTACACCATTCTTTGGAGTCTGCTTATCTGCTAATATGCCAGGTGGTGTTAGAGAGGGTGTGCACTTTTCAGTGCAGAGATGGGGTGTGCAAGAGTCCAGGGTCTTTGTTGGGCTCCTGGTAAAGAATTATGAACCCAGGCTGATGCAAGGCAGTTTCCAAGGATCAGAAGGTAAAGCAGAGGCCTAGGACCAGTTGGCCAGGGAACTTACCAGTGCTACTGGTATCCCCCATACTGGTGAGCAGTGTCATCACCATTATGATGACCTGAAGAGGAGAAAGAAAGGCTCCATGCCTGGGTCCAAGAGGCAAGAGCTGGGCATGCCCCATAAATATGTAAGCATGTTTTCAACTGTTTTACCAAAATACAAACTGAATGTCTGCAAAGCTGTTATGCATAATGGTGTGCTTCTCTCCCAACAGCTGCAGCTGAGAAGAATTGCAATGTTGAGTCCCATGCCAGGCGCCTGGCCAGGTTGCACCGTGAGTGTAGTAGGTATGGATTTATTCTGCTAACTGTAGTACAATAAGCAATAAAGAGCAAACCATTTACTGCAATAACGTTTACACAGTAAAAACTGTAGTGCAATAAATGGGCAAGTAGAACTGTAGTGCAATAAATGGGCAATTAGAGCTGTAGTGCAATAAATGAACAATAACACCTGTATTGTAATAAACAAAACCAATAACAGTAAGCAAACTGGTGTGCAGTAGGATTATGTTGTTATAACCATTGCAGCAGAGCTGTATACATTGCTTATGTATGGTAAGGCTGCTGCCGTCAAGTGTAACACTGTAATAGTTATAGAATGCAAAACTAATTGCCTGTAAACTGTATTGCTCAACTTATAGTATTGTCCAAGGCTGTCTCAAGGCCAATATCAGTCACATAATTCTCTCTGTTCCTCCTAATCCATGTAATAAAGGTATGTGGGTGAGATAGCCCAATCTATGGGCAGATACTGTGTGTGGACTTCACAGAAATTTACCAGCAATACTAATAAAGTATTAAGCAGCATTGCTGATTCCTAAATAAATCTGTCTTAATATATGCTGCATTGCTATATTCTTTGCATGTTGTGTTCTACTGTCACTGCAGTCAAGTATAACACTGTAATAGTTCTAGAATGCAAAACAAATGTCCTGTAACATGCATTGTGCAACTCATAGTCTAATTCAAGGTTGTCTCTAGGCCGATAGAGAGGTAGCCCATGTTATGAGCAGATATTGTGTTTAGATTTCATAGACAGTTATCAGCAATACCAATAACATGTTAAGCAGCATTGTTGATTCCAAAATAAATCTGTATAAATATTTCCAGTATAACTGTATTCCCTGCATGTCTGTACTAAGTTGCTACAGTAAATTGTTACATAATTTGCAGGTGTCCCCTGCAGTCACAGCTATTGGGTTTTATTCCCATGCCTGCCAACTAAGGCAGATGGCTGTCTAGTTTATGTACTGTACACACATATGTCTCTCATATGTCATGATTTCTTGTAATATAATTAAAACTGCCTAATCCATCTGTCACAGGATTACCAGAAAAATGATTACTTAGCAAGCAATGTATTACCAAATCGACATACTGGACACCTTGGTAGTTATACAAGTCCACATTATGTGAAACTGTTCTGTGTAACTGTGTACCTGCATTTGTTATTTCTTGGCCCATACTGACCCATGCTACCAGCTTGAGATTTATGTACAGACTGCATCAGCTATAGCTGAAATGTAGTCACTGTACTCAAAACTGACACTACACACCTGTAGAGTATTTATTATCAGTGTTTTCAGGGATATAATCTGCATTGTCAGTAATGAAATGTTTCTCTCTCTCTCCTCACCCCTTATCTTCATTTATTTATTATTATGATTTAATATTAACATATTTTGTTAAATTAACTTTTTTGCTGCCCTTATGGTTTACTTCTTACTGACATGCTGTTAACATACTGACTGTTATGTTACTTAATGTTGTGTTACACATAATATACATTAATATGTATTTGAATTAATAAATATGATGTTCCATTCTGTTAATGATAACAATGGCATGTTATTAATAACCTTAACATATTTTTATACCTCATTTCCCACAGCATATCAAGGTAGACTGATTCCAGCTGATTCACCTACCTTGCCTCCTCTGGCCATGGCACCGAGTCCCAGCACGTCTGGAACCCAGACCGGTGGTGCCCCCTCATCTGCCCCTACCCTACCTATGGTGTTGGGTAGTACCACCCCATGGGATGAGGCCAGGCCCCCCTCTGGGAGTGGTGGTGGATGGGGAGTTGTCACCCAGGCTGAGCTGCCAGTTTTGGTGTGCAAGATAGTCTACCATGGTTTTGACTGCCACCTGAGCTGGATCAAGGGCATGCTGGCCAACCTTGTGGGGAATTCTTGCCCAGCCTCCACCACTGCCACATCCAGGGCAGTAACATAGCAGTGCTGACAGTCCCATGGGTGGGGATGTGAGTCACACTGCTGCCTTGTAGAGGCACTTGGGACTTGATTCCACAGCACCCTCCCTATCCAAGGTGTTCACTTCCCTCATTTGTCATGCACCACCCCTGTCTGATGGCTTGTCTGTCTTTACTGTCTGCAAATGAATCCTCACTTACCCAACTTAACACCCCCACATGTACCCATCTCCCTTCCATGACATTCCACTCTGACCTTAAAAAAAAAATGGGTGCCTGTTCCAAAAAAAAAAAAAATATTGTCACATACATAGCTCTGCATTTCACAAACGTTTCCACTGGACACATGTAATTTGGTCCAATTGGCTTAACAATGCAGTTATGTTGTCCTCACCCCTCTAAAATTTATTCTCAGACTCACACAAATATGAATTTACTTACAAAATCTTATGCAAACCAGTTTGGCTCCACAAAAGGGGTGATAACTTGTCCTAGTGACATCCACATAACCCAGATACTGGAATCAAATTAGATTATATTGAAAAAGAACTGCACAAATTGGATCCAAACAAAGCACAAGGAGGATACAGAATTAGTAACAATGACCTGAGAACACTTCAGCAAGAACTTACAGTACCATTATATCTATTATTCAATAGGTCATATAAATATGGGGAGATTCCTCAAGATTGGAGACGTGCTTACTAAACCTTTCTTTAAGGGTAAGGGGAGTAGGACAAACCCAGTGTCATATAGATGCTTAAGTCTACTTTCATGTTGTGGAAAATAATGGAGAAAGTAATACTGGATACGTTATTGTCAGAACTGGATAGGTTGGGACTAGAAACCATATATTAGCATGCATATGTTGAAAACAGATCTATTACCACCTGTAACATGATTTCTATAACAATATAATAACAGCTATGAATGAAAAATTGTGCTGTGATGTAATTTAGATAGATTTAACTTCAGCATTTGAGAGGGTCATACACAAAACACTGATCAATAAATTAGTACAAGTAGTTATTGATGTACTCCTGATAAGATGGATAGCTGCATGGCTTACAAATAGGACATGGCAAGTATCATACAGCAACTGGACAGGTGAAATCCTTGGTTATAGTCAGGGTGTCCCACAGGGCTCTGTCCTAGGCCCTTACTTGTTTAGATTGTATCTTTCAGACTTAACTTTTTCATCTGAGGTATTCTACAGTCTATATGATTACATGTGTTACAGATAAGGCATGTCTACAAAATAACTTGACAAAATTGACTATTTGGGCACAGGAGAATAATATGCTGATAAATACATCAAAAACTAAGCATATGAGATATGGGAGACATACATTGAAAGGTGAATATTTAATACAGCACACAGTGATTGAAACTGTAGACTCATTTAAGGACCTGGGTATATGGGTAGTTTCAGCTATGAGTTTTGATAATCATATCAACCAATTGGTTAATGATAGTTATAGAACCATAGGTTGTATAAAATATTTATAAAGTGTAGGAAATCAAAAATAATGATGTCATTGTTGTTTACATTACACCCAAACTTGACTATGGCATAACAATATGGAAACCCTATAAGAAAACAAGCATGAGTAAACTGGAAAGAGTACAGCAGAAATATAGCAAGGGCATTCATGGATGTGAAAATTTAAGTTATTATAAAAGACTAAAATATCCGAACTTGTAAAGTGTCTCTTACAGAAACCTAAGAGGAGATCTTATTCAGGTATATAGGGCATTTAGAGACACCTACCTCTGGGAATGTTTGGGGTTATCAAAAAGTACTAGAGAATCATCAGACAACTTATGTAGAAGATTCTATAGGAATGAGAAGTGTGCTAATTGGTTCTCTGACAGTGTAACTCATATATGGAACAGACTACCAAATTACATTAAAGCAAGTACTAGTTTAGATATTTTAGCAACAGTCTGGACACTTATTACGGGAACAAGTGTTTTGGTATATTGGCAAGCTAGAAGGGCATTGATGCCCATGGTTGAAATATTTGTATATATGTAATTCTGTCAAAGTGCACAGTTCTTTCTGTACATGAAATGGATAGTTGTGGTTCTTTCCTACACCCTTCCTGCACATCTCTACCTGCCTTTCATTATGTTTTCCCCCCTGTTTGCACCCCATTTCACCACTTTCCTAGCTCCCCATTTTTCTTTATATTTTTTTTAGCATGACGCTGTGCAATGTGTCTCATTGCACCCCTTCACTAAGCTCAGCTCAACAGAGCTATATTGAATATATGTGTTTTCTGTTTATAATAAACACATACAAAATAAACACCTGTCCCATATTTCAAACCAAATATCATCGCACCCGCAGACCACTGAATTAACCTACCACCTGCATAGCTCTTAATTAAAACAGGTGATTTAAACTAAACATCGTAATTGCCAGTTACAGTCACTAAGCATGTTTAAGCGGGGCTCTGCATCACACTGTGTCACACAAACTTGATTAAAAAGTAATGGAAAAAATGAGAGCGTACCTTGGAATTTGGTGGAAGATTACACCACTAAGAAGCCAAATACATAATAATGGATATAAGTGAGGTTGTGATAGCAGGTAAATGTGCCCTTTTATCAGCAACATATAGAAATACACCTGCTAAGGCATAGATGGTGAAATACATGTTCAACTGGGACCCTGGTGCAGAAATACACCCATATGAAGCCATGAACATACTTATGGATGTAAAAAATGTTTTTCACAGCCTGTATGTGTGCACTTATATCTTGTAAATACACCTGCTCTTGAGTGACTCAGTAGCTCAGTTAAATGCATTGCAAACAGTGCATTTTGCCACACAAAGTCCTGGGTTCAAATCCAGTGGTGTGTAGCAATGAAATTGCAGTATTGTGAAGGCAGCAATTAATGACTGAATCATGCGCTCTTTATCCACACAATGCATTTCAAATGAAATGTCTGCTTTTCACTGATGGAAGTCACAGGTCTGCAGGTCGGAACACCCTTCACATATCCTTATAGCAAAACTATATGTGCATAAATTGTCACATCATGCATTAATATGCATTCACAGAGAATGTCAGCTCAGGTACTGCAAATGAGGGCCACCAATATCGGAGTGCACCACACAATCCTTTCAAAGTCACAGTGCAGATTATCACAGCTGCACAACTAACATACACATTTGAAGTCCCTGCTTGTAACAAGGACTGCCCTCATACATATTGTAAATTACTGCCAGACTGTAGCACATGGCCTGGAAGTTGCCAAAATGGGGGACATAGTCTTATATTTATACCATATCTTGCTCAAGGACACACCATACATGTTGCCTAGTACTCTGTTAGTAATACCATTGCCTAACATGCGTACCTTAAATACATGCCTTAACTGGAATGGAAAGGGTACCCTCACTCTGGCTCTGTCTCTACAACAAGGCTAACACAGGACACACGGTTACTCCTACAGCTTGTTATCCTCCAAAGTGTTCACACTTTCTGCCTATGTCTATTACTACCAGCAGCAGCTGTAGCCTGTAGCACCCACATGTCTATGTATAAGTTTCTGTTACAGACCTACCCTCGGCACCGATATAGTCTCCTTACCCCAGTAATGTCCATCACAACAGATCAGAAAAGGGCCGTAGTCTACATGAAGGCCTTATGTATTGTGCAGTAGCTGCATGGCATTGGCTGATGATAGTGCAAATCAGCTATGTTGGCTACAATTAGCATTTCAGTATCACAGATTGGTTAAGAGGTAATCACTTGCTGATGAGAAGCATGTTAAAAAGGCAAGCAGCTGGCTATGGGGAACCATTCTGTATGAGACTTTCCTCACACAGAACATGTGTTTGTGAAAACTTAGCTATCATCACATATTAACAGAGGAGTACTGCACTCCATCAGGCTTGTAACCTTTTTTGTTTACAACAGGATGCAGATGTGTGAATATACTTAGTGGAATAGGGATTACAGAACTGAGCCTTTCTTATACATGTGATAATGACATGCCATTGATCTCCTGCTTTCTTACACCTACAGAGGATGTAAAATACATCAAGGCTGCATTTGCTTTTTTGTCATTGTGGCACATTAGTCTCGTTGGACTGTCCCTTTATAGTAGTTGTAATAGCACACTGCTATTTGTTTGGCACTGTTCTTCTGATATATTAGCAAGGGGGATGCCTGTAGGGAACACACTACAGTAGAGTCCAGTGTTGGGTGTATGATCATACACCAGTATCTGTCATGGCACACACAGGAATAGCCGACTATTGCTACTATCTCAGTTGTATCCACACACTTATTATGTTTGCACACTGTGGAGTATGATGTGTGAGCAAGAAGTGGATAGTGCCAGCCATTTTGTCCTTGGTGTATCTCTACATAGTGTACTTCCATGTATGTGATCCTGTATTGTGTTCCCATTTTGTTGTCTTTCAGGAATCATGTATACCCTAGATGCCATGCAGCTTTCATGGATGCAGAGAATTAAATTATGCTGGAAGTCCTCTGGCAACATCATGACATCCTACTCTCCTGGGGGAGGCAAAACAGGGAACAGCAGGCTGCATTGTGGGCTGACCTTGTCTCTGACATGAATATCACAGGTCATCAGGGCAGGACATATGAACAGGTTCGACATCATGCAACAGATGTGATCAATGCTGTATGAAGAAGAGCAGCAGATGCAGCCAGGGATTGTGGCATCACCGGTGGAGGTCCTGCAGCTGAACAACCACTCTCAGCCACTGAGGAATTCTTGGTGAACATAGGCACACACAACAGTTCCCAGGCTTGGCTTAACCTCAGTTTTACTCTTATACTTAGAATGTGACCAATGCAACAATTAACATTGTAGCTACTGTATATGTGAGACATATGGACATATTACCTTGTTGTGCTGCAACATGTGGTGGTACTGAGGTTACCTCTACTTCAACTTTTCACGGGTCCGTCAGTTATTGGCCAAACCCGTGGTCCTGCTCCTGGTAAGCATGACACTGTTTTGTTATTGATGTAGGTTTACAGCAGTGCAATCCCTAGTCTGTCATCCCAGGCCTGCTGCCTGCATTGTTGTACTGTAGTCATGATTGCCAACTGCACACATATATTCTGACTCTACAGATGTTTGAGTCATACCTATGCCTTGTGTGACCATGCTGAGAGAGGTGACAGTATTGTCAAGACACTACAGAGTATCATATGTGTCAACAGTGCAGAGTCTACACAAATATCAACAGTGTACCTCACTGATGATGATGAGATTGCAGTGTAATGAGATGTTATTTTCAAGTAACTACAGCTGTTAGTGGAAAGAGTACTGTCCTCATGTCCTACTATTTGAGGTTTGGTTTTCAACAGGTCTGTCATAGTGACAACAGAATATACAGCATTACATATATCACAACATAGCACTGCAGAGCATAATAGTGCAGGTATTAATGTACTGCATTTTCCTTTCTTATCACCAGTGACTGGGGAGGGGTTGGTATCTGTCCCCTACACAACCTGATGTCATTGTCTCCTCCTACTCTGATGATGATACTGGATATAGTGTAGCATATGTGGGGGTTTTGGGGGCTGAATCTGTACCAGAGGTTGACATTCCACTTCTGCGCTCATTTTTACCACATGCAGTCAGTATGCCTACACATATCCAGTCCCTGGAGGCCACAGATATTGGACAGTCAGAGGGTGGGGATATTGAAAAGGAAGGTGTGGCAACTATGCCATGAGCGTAGACACTGGCCATAGTTGGAGAAGTGGTGAGGTCCCACACAGGTGGATTGACAGGGGTGCTTGTAGGAGGCCTGCTATCCATTCACCACCTGTTGTAGGTGTCACATCAGGAGTCACTTGGCATATGTTTTGGGCCAGCATGGAGGCTTAGGCTTATTCTGAATGGAACTACAGATGTATGCTTGGGGTTATGGATGCAGCACAGTCTGACATCTGTGACTGCCTCCACCACATTAAGGACACCCTGGATCAGTTCACTGATGCAGTGGACAGAAGATGGGCTGAGACAGTGTCTGTCTTAGACTGAACATTGCCTGTGCTGGAATGTGTGGTTGGAGTTGAGCATTGGACTCTTGGACATAGGTCAGCAACCACATCTGCTGAGAGTCCACGTGGCCATGCATGATCATGGTCCCTTAGTGGCAGTACACCCAGTGCTACAGAGGGTGGTGTACTGTCCACACCATGTCATGGCAAGCCATGGGCTTGTGGTTCTGGGAATTCCCATGGGGGACACGGTCCCAGCAGACAGCAGTCACCATCTGGTACTAGCACCGTTACTAACCTTGGGCATGGAGGTGCCAGTGCAACTCCTGACAGAGCCAGTTCCCTTGTTCAGGGCCAGAGATTGTAAACTGTCAACTCTACCATGTACAGTCCAAAGCTGTCCAACATACACATATGTAAGGCTAGCACTTAGCTTGACTGTGTACACGTACACACTCATAGACCACTATCAAATGCAGGTCACCTACAGACACACATAGCACCATCTTACCTGCTTCTCTTCCTGATTCATATGCATGCTGTCAACCATTTGTGTCATCCTAGGTCTCCTATACCCCTACAATGCCCTGTGCAAGTAATGATGCATGTGCCACATCCTTGTCATCCTTGCCACTGATGCAGAGAAATGAAGCTATGTGTCTGATGCACAGGGTGACTATATTAATTAGTATGATGAAATGCAGTGTTGTTTTGCCATGCCACTTGTAGTGATTACTGCCGGATACTGTATGCTGGCATTTGTCATGAGTACGCCACATACGTTTGTGTACCTTGTGTTGTAGGATGTTGTAATGGCTGTATAGTTGCACAATGACAAGTATGTCACAGAGCTGTTTATGTTCCTGTTTCAGCAGCACACAATGACATGTCAGCACAGCAGAAATATGTCTTCAGCAAGGTACAGCACTATAAGTGCATGGCTCCATAGGTTCATATGTGTATAACAGGCTAACAAGGACAATGGCATTATTCAGCATACTCATGCATCCCTAATCTGTGAACAGATATCCTACCCTTGATAACTATCACCAGAGTTTTGGGAGCCAAGACATCTACAAGCTGTGGTGATGGAGATTACCCATCTACAAATATCCTGTGTTCAGTACAGACAGCTGCCCAACACCAATTATGATCGTAATGTTCTGCATCCCAATGTGTAACCTGCACATGATATGTGTCACAGCAGATGTGTGCTTCGCATGCATGGGGGGCCTATTTCATGTAGGGTGTGCTGTCTGCATTACATACATCTCCCTCCAGCATGTACTATGTATACCACAGTGATGTAGGTGTAGAACAGGTGAGACATGTGGTAGTCCTGTCATGGATACGTGGGAGGTACACAGTGGGATCTGCCACTCCCTGTATGGAATCATACACATCCCCTCCAAAGCATTTAGGAGGCAGACTACATATGTATGGTCATGACACAGACTCCATAGGATGAAATCTACACTGTGTATTGGTGTACCATGGAACCTCTGTGGCTGCTACAGTTGTACAATATGCCTGTGTAGTGACATGGCAAGGGTGCCATTGTACACAATGATAGATGTGATGACTGCCACATTCAGTATAGTAGTGACAGTCTGGGATATACATCCCAAGACTGTAGGTATAGGTTGTACAACAGTGAATTCATCCCCACATCTTACCAACCAGTGAATGTCAAAGGCTACAATGCTCTATGTTTCCATAACTCCATGTGTAATGGCTTAACTGTGTGCAGTGTGTGGAGACTACAATATTTAGCAGGGATGGATGATTTTCCATAGGATAGTATTGTGCAGTCATTGGCATTTAGTGTTTGTCAGTGGCTCAGACAACATGTTACTGTGTCTTAGGCCATCCTGGATAACTGTTGGTTTTGTATGGAATTCTGTAACACCTCCTAATACACAATCATCTGCTAATGCACTCAGTCAGAGGTCACTGACATTGGCTGTGACTACAGAGAGGAAATAGGTAGAAGGGGTATGCCAGTAAAGGAGGATGGTGAACTTCCCTGGTGAGTGGCATCATTGCAGTGTAGGTCTCCCAGTGCTATCTTCCCAGAATATGACTGCCAGAGACTTGCCTATCCACCAGTTGACATAACACTCTGCACATGATGTACACAGTTTTCAGCATGGCCTGCTGGCCTAATATTGTCATACACCTTGTTAGGCCATGGTTGATGGAGTGAGACATATTTCTGGCATCCATTGCATAGTGCAACAGTCAATGGGGTCCACTGGTTATAGTTGCTAAGCATGATCTGGCATCGAGCAAAGGTAACAGTGTTTAGTGCAGTGTCAGTAGCTGTATGACAGTGTTAGTGCTCGTATCTATGTTAACTCCTGTCATGGCATTTCAGGTGACATGACTCAGAGATCTGGGGACACTGCTTTGCACTACATGCTAGTTGTCCTCTGTGCAAGTAATTATTGCAGTTACTTCTTGTATGTTGCAAGAAGAGAGTCATGCAACGTATCTGTACAGAGCACAGACAGACACATTAGGGAGGTATAATATGTACACACTGTGTTGCTTAGTTATGCTGCAGCTTACTTGCCCAAAGGATGGTCCACGTGTTTACCTACAATGCCCTGGAGCAGTGCCGTGACATTCCCACATGGGGAACCAATATATTGCATTATGTGTTTAGCAATATGGGTGACCACTACAACCCCCCCATGTGAGGTCCTCCTTGGTTGAATCTGGCCACAGATCAATCTCCTTAGAACTACCAATACATACCCTCCTTGCAGACAATACAGACATATATGTCAAGAAAGCCATTTATTATGTCCTCTGGGATGATTGACATAGCATGACTCCACCTCCCCCTTCAGATGGGACAGGCAATTATGCAGAGCTCTACACCCATGCATTATGTTAGCATCATTACAACTGCATGAACTTGGCTGTATGTGACAGGAGGGATACAGACTAATCATGACTCAGAAAACCTGATTGGTGGACAACTGCCATTAGCAGGCTGTACAATAACAGGTGGACAGTGCTGTGTGACAGTTAGGGTGAGGGTGCCCCCCCTAACATGGAGGCACTACCTCCTCAGCTAAAAGAAGCACATAGTGTTGTTGTGATGTTGTGCAGACACGGTAAGTGACAAAATTAGCCGCTCACACAAAGCAGAACCACAACGCACAGTGTAGTTACATGTGTGACCTCAAAGGACAGGCTCAGATTGTCACCGACCTCATACCTATCCTGTACTCCACACTCTTTGCATCAACTACACTCTATTGTCCCCACCACATGTGACACATGACTTTCCTACAACTTGTCCCATAATTTTCATATTTACAGAACAGTTTGTAATTAGCCTCTCAGTGGAAGATACACAGCATCTTTTGCAAATGCTAACACTCCAGGTTGCATCCCACATGTGATCTGCAAAGATTACTAACACCACTGAAAAACCCATGCAGTCATACTGACACCATTGGCTGTGCTCCAGCTGAATGGACAATGGCAACTGTTATACCCTTGAACAGAGGTGGTGCATCCACTGACCAACATAACTACACACCTCTTTGTCTAAGTATCCATATCTGTATGACCATAGGGTCAATCATCATAGAGCTGATCAGCACACATATATGTGATCTACACACAGTTGACTGTACACAGTTGGGATGTGTGACATGGTGAGCATGACTGTTACCCATGTTGGACATTCCTTAGGCAGTCACCAAGGACTTGGGTGAGGGTACATAAGGGCATACAGTCCCTTAGACTGAGCCAAGCCATCCGACTATATCCTCAAATCAGGCAACATTTACAAAGCACCCACTTAGGCATCCAGGATACTTTCATTATAGGGGTCACTAAGTGGCCCATTGATGGTACACATATGCAAGATAGGGACATCCACCTCCATTGTCTGATCTGTAAGCAGCAGTGCTCAACAGGGCATAGTCCTGGGTCCTCTACTGCATGGAATCCATTTAACCACAATACACATGACTACTAAATGACAGTGGCTAACAAAGCTGGCTGATGCCTACAAATTGTGAGCCTTCATAGAGTCTCTGTGATATGTCACTATCCTGCAAGAGGGTATTGTGAACACATGCTTGTTGACATACTAATAACCATAAACTCCAAGCAAATATGTATGTAGTATAATTTCCATCAGTTACAGCTATGTATCTGGTAAGTAGTGTATCAGTCCAACATGTGATGTACATACTCAGGGGTGAAAGAACTGGGCACACAGACCTAGCCACACAAGTTTATACCCAATGTACCTCAGGTTACCATGTCTCTACAGTGGTATGGCAGGAATCATATGACATAGCTGAGGCCACAGTCACCTGTAAGTGTCGTACTCATAACCTCCACATACCCTTCCCTCAACCTGCTAATATCTGAGTGCAATGGCCATTTGTTGATGTACCTTTCCAAGGAGTACTGGTAATTGCACATAACAGTATGGTCCCTCACAAGGACACTTCACGTCTTCAGTATGTGTTCAGTGGGATTCATCTGCAATGTGTCATTGTCATCTGTGGCATCTAGACTACTCAGAGGTGATCTGTGCCTTGCATATGGAACAATGTGTAACACTGTTTGAGTGCATATGCTGCCTATCTATAGGAGGCATAGCAGATGGATTACTCACTTTAAAGACATTAACCTTGTATGTGATGCTAGTACTATGCTTGTGAAAAAGATTTCTGTAGCAGAGTTAAACACACCCTTGAAACAGATCCCTGCCTAATGGCACACATGCCCTCAGTATGATTGGCTGGGTGACCATCATCTTAACACAGGGTGTCTGCCTGTGTCCCTCTTGGACAAAGGCAATATGTGCTGATCCTGTAACTACAGGTATAAAGATGTCTATGATTGTGAAGGCTGCATGGCCATTATGATAGTTAAGTTCAAATGTCCTATGGTTCCATAACATGATGTAAAATGCTCTAACAGGCTCACACACAAACACAGCTACATTGAGGCTAACACCACTTCCAATCACTGCATACAGGAAATGCCAAGGCACACACATAGTGCAAGTTGGCTGTATGTAGATAATAACACTTACCTATGTAATGGTACACACTACAGATCACAGCACATGCTGCATGCAACATACCTCATAACTGCTAATACTACCAGTTTAGGACATTTTATGCTTGATGACATCAGCAAGCCTTGTTGTATTCAGTCCTTTGGGGGGGCCACATCCCACATCACCCACTACAACTAAAACACTACAAAACACTACCTATTTCTAGGTTACCAAGGTGATCAAATTTATGCCATATGGACATACACACACCAAGCAGCCTGGAGTGAGATAAGAACCCCTGCCTATCTAGTGTTGTACACTATAGATCACAGTACTTATCGTACACACCACAGCTTATGTCTGATAACGAACTGTCAGCTGGTAGTCGTAAGGTGGATGACATCATCAGGCCTTGTAGAAAAGGGCAGTTGAGGTCAGCAGCAAGTTACAGGGCGAAAAACTATGTAACCATTACAGATGGATAGCCCATGAGGGCATGTCAGTTGTTATACAGGGAGATACACACAGACATGCACACAAAGTAGCCTAGATTGAGAATAGAAGCCCTACCTATCAGGTCTTATATAGTAGAGATCACAGTATTTATTGCATGCACCACAGGTTAAGTTTGTTCTAAGTCTGTTGTATATGTAATTGCAGGCACAGCACTTGTGCATTGCACAAACTAGGCTTGTGTTGGACAGCATCTGTGCCCTGCAGAGTGATATTGCTTCATACTGTTATCTGCATCTAGTATCCTAGCAGTGAGATAACTATTATTATCCTTGCTATGTGTGTACAGTTACCAGTATGGCCATATGTGCTGTTTGCATTTAGATAAGCAAACCTGTCAGCAGAAACAATGTGTCCTGTCCATGTGTGCATTGACAACATTATATATTACACCACCTGCTCATCTGTGTCTGTCTACGTGGTGACATCCTGCATGTTCAGGTGTTTGTAGGTAAGTGGATTATGTACTGTTGCTCCCTTAGTATGGATCCTTTGATCAACAGTATGGATGTGTGATAGTGCAAATTTACTCACAATTGTTAGGGTATGTAGGACAATACAGACATCCACATACATATATATATATATATATATATATATATATATATATATATATATATATATATATATATATATATATAACAGGGATGTATATAGAAATGTAGCTGTGTGTGTGTATGATATGTATATGTGCTATGTAGATATATGGAGAGAGTCTATGCATCATTTTAATATATATAGCTATATATATTGATTTATATCTATTTGACACTACTTAGAGATAGATATGCTATGTATGTGTGAGAGAGATAGTGACAGACTGATATGTATACGTATATGTCTGTATGAATAGACATATCTATACATAACAGGTCATTGTGATGAAGGGGTAACAGAATTGCAGTCATTTTAACTAAGTGTATGAGCATGCCCAGTGAGACTGTCAGTACTTATAAAGTGACTTTACGCCACACCTACCTGTACTCCAGTCTGGGGTTTTGTGTGTTACAGACAATGACATCTGTCCCTGTTTCTGCAGTACTGCACTTCACTCAAAATGTCCACAACATTCCCCAGCTGTCTACTGAACATAATATGTGACTGAGGTTCATAATGTTGCACCACACATAGACTGTTTATGAAAACACCAACATAATAATACCTCACATGCAAAAGATATGAATATTTCTAGATTAGAACCATCAGCACCATCACCCATGCTAACTTCCCTAGTTCACTGAGCCACACAGGCTGCCAGACAGAGAGGAGGTATTCATCACACAATCAACAGCATGAATATGTATATCGTTATTCCTGAATTATGTGAGATATACAATGTGTGATCAAGTTCTATGTTACAGCCCTGAGACTGCCTGGTCTGCTGATATACCATTGCTGACTTACTGTTAAAGCAGTTATATGGCAACACTGCTGTGTTGGGGGTGGGGGAACAACAGCGCATGATCTGCTGGGATAGACAATAGTTAAAATATCATGTGACCCCACTGATTAACATCTCCCTTGACTGATGTAGTAACTATTCCAGCCATGAATCCTAGTGATTATTAAAGAACACATACCATTGGACTGGGTATCTGCAGTCCCATGTGGATGTTACATCTGTCCAAATAGCCCACTATATTTCCTTGCATAAATACAGCAGATCCATACATACAATACCTTATTATAGTAATCCTTACAAATAGTGTGTAGGTTAGCGACTTACCTTGCGAATTCAGCAGTTGCCAGAACTGTAGTTCAGGGCTGACCCTGTCTAATGCAAGCAGTACATAGCCAATACATGGATAGGTACAGGTTGTGTGGGTTGCTGACATTAATAATTTTAATAGCTGTATGTGAGTAGGAGTAATGTGTTAGTCTGTAGGGCCCTAGGTTGTCAGAGAGTGTGCTATGCATTCTCTCTGAGCCAAAGCCAGGCATACTGGGCACACTTACGTCTGCCTACAGGGACGTCATCAGGGGGTTCCTTCTCCTAGTCCTCATGTGAGTGTGGCTGTGGTGACCTAGGCACTGGTGGGGGAATGTGTATTTCTTCCCTTTGCTGATCCTGCTGCAGCTGTTTCCGCAGGATCATATTGGGTAGCATGGCACATATTGTGACTATATGTGCACATGCGACTGCAGAGTACTGTATGGCTCCATCAGATATATTGAGGCACCGGAATCATGACTTCAGCACCCCAAACTCATGCTCAGTGGTGTTCCTAGATTGTGCATGTGCTTTATTATGGCATTCTTCTATGGGTGTGTGTGCATTTCTGATGGGTGTCATCATCCACGGTTCCAGGGCATAGCCAGCATCATCCAGTAAATGGCCCTGTGGGATGCCCCCGCTAGCAAACATCTGGTGCAGCTGTGATGAGTGACAGATATGGGAGTTGTGATAACTCTCAGGGCTGCCAACAAACACATTCATGATAATGCCCTGGGCATTGCACATGACTTGGCAGTTGATGGAGTGGTGCCCTTTGCAGTTGACGTAGATTCTACCCTTCTCACCAGGTGGTGACTTGATGTGTACATGAGTGCAATCTATGGCACCAAGTACCTTGAAGTAGTGTGCTACATGTTAGAAGTTTTGCATATTGCTGGCCTTCACCTTAGGGGTGAGGGAAAAAATGTGCTCACTGACATGTGGTAGCATGGCATCCAGGAACTGGTGGAGTACCCTGGATGCTGATGCCTGTGAGAACCCCATCTTGTCCCCAGTTGGTCTTTGGAAAGTACCTGCAGCCAGTATCCTAATTGCTGCACATACCTTTGTTTCCACTGGGATGGGTTCCCCTCTGTTGGCTCTGGATCTGAGTTGAAGGTGGCAGAGCTCAGTGAGTTCTTGTAGTATGACCCTGTCCACCCTGCAGCATTCTACAATCACCAGATCATGCAGCTACTGGAAGACTACCCTGGGCCTGAACACTCTTCTCTTTCTCTGCCTAGGCCTGTTGTCAGCAGCAACAGCAGCAGCAGCATTGACTTCAGCATCCAGCACATATAGATGTAGCAGACCTGCAGCAGCCTCTGGCATTCTCTCAGTTAAAAATCCCAAGTCTGTACTTTACAGGTGCAGAGTATGGGGGAAAAATAAGATTGTAGGGTGCATGCATACTTCATAGTGCTCTGCTGTAGGCCCTGACTGTGTGACTGACTACCTAGGATGCATTCCACATATTTAATATATCATTAACATCATGTAATGGTCCTAGTTTAAGTTAAATGTCAAAACTAATTAATATGTCATTGTCTTTTAGATGTACTCAGCACTGAGGCACACCATGCAAGCAAGTGCCCCGTAGTTAAACAATGCTTAGCAGTCAGTATACACACCCCCCAAGCTTCCATGCTCAGCATGGCGGCATGCCAAGCAAATACATGGAAACATCCCCTATAGGTAAACAAAGCTTAGAACTTAGTGTACACACCCCCTGGTATCCACACTCATCATGGTGGTGTGCCACACAAACACACAGAAACACGTGCCCCTTAGCAAAACAAATCTTAGAAGTCAGTGCACCCCCCCCAAAGGACACGCTCAGCACAGTAGCGTGCCATGCAACAGGTGCAGATAAGCTGAAATAAGCTTAGAAGTCAATGGACACACCCTCCCCTGATGTCAGCTACCTCCTCTGTAAACACCAACATGGTTCATGGAAGTGATATGCAGACACAATTACCCCTTTATTCTATTCAGTAACTCCATGTCATTTGCATAGAGATCCATGCTTACAGTCTGGAAACTACATGCTTCATAGCCCTACAGCTTTAACAACAGCACCAATGCACCATTGTAGATGCTCCACTCAAGGTCCTGTAATACATTTCTGGCACATAATATTAATTTTGTTTTTTCCAATTTTTTTATTTTTTATTAAGCATGTTTGTACACTGCAGTGCACCACGCAAATATGCCCAGATTATTAAAAAAATAAATAAAATTAATTTAACTTATTTCTTTTAATTTTTTAGACACACAGGAGGATAGTTTCGCTCACACCTGTATGTGGTATGCCATTTCTGTCCATATATCTACATTTATAGAGCCTCTTTTGCCTGTCTGCACTCCTGTACATGGAAATTTTCAGTGTACTCTACAGACATTGACATGGGGTCTGAACAGCTGCCTATCTGCTTGATGGATCACTCTACCTGACTCATTTACATGAGAATCACTTGCTTATGAGGTGATTCACATGCCATGAAACTTCCTGTGTTGGCGCATGCATGTGCGCCACTCAGCAGTGCTTACTGAATCTAAAACCTGCTTACTTTCATGTAAACAGTGTGATGAGGTACCTACATAGTAAAAAAGACCATGTAAACTTTATTAAATTTTCCCCAATGTGTTTCAGTTATTTCAGTGATCAGAAATTGCTTATATATGTTTCTGAAATTATACATTGTATATAAAAATGTCTATATATATATATATATATATATATATATATATATATATATATATATATATATATATATATATATATATATATATATATATATATATATATATTAAGCGCTGTATATAAAAATTAATGTTTACAAACACACACACACACACACACACACACACACACACACACACACACACACACACACACACACACACACACACACACACACACACACACACACACATTTGATAAATCAGGTCAGCCAATTTGAAATGCTTGTCTTAGTTTTCCTTTTTAATTATTATATTTTTGTAAATTAGATTTAATCTGAGAAGTCTTTCTGCACTTTAGTACTGGAGCACACAATAGCATACAAATCTTCTTGTACTCCTGCCGAAAATTTTTATTCATAACACCATAAATAAAACCACTAAGACAACTGTTAAAATAAGCAATAAAATAACTTAGCACATACAGTGAGTTAGGAATTTTGGGTGCCCTCTCAGGAGGACTGAAGCCTACAATAAAACTGCTAACACTGAATGGACCCCAACAAATGATAAAAATCACAAATACTGTAAACATAGTCAGAAAACTCCGTAATTCAGAAGGTTTCAGTTTCTTCTTGGTGTCCTGCCTGATCCTGTACTTTACCTGAATAAGTAAGACCCAGATGCTTGAGTAGCAGAAGATTATAATTGAAACTGGAATAATAAAGTGGACAACAGCCACAGTCATGGAACATGCTGCATTAACACTCTCTATAAATGTGCATGAGTATATCCGAGAATCATATTGTAAAGCATCAGCAAAGATGTTTGGCAGCAAGACAATGACAGTCAGTACCCAGACTATGCCAAAATAGAAATAGCTGTTCTTCATACTGTATAGCTTGTCATATCTGTTACTGTGACAAATACAGCAGTACCGGTTAACTGCTATGGCTGTAATGCTGTAGACAGAACCAATGACACCTATGCTCAGGATAACTCCAGTTACTTTGCAGTGCATCTCTCCAAATATCCAAGCATCATTGATTATGGAAATCAAAAATACAGGATAGGGATACAGGGCAACAATGAGGTCAGCAATGGACAGGCTGATGACAAACACATTACCTGGAACAAAAAAAAATGTAAAGAAAAATTACAAGAGTCACATTGCATATTTTCATGTTAATCTTTTAAATATTAGCTACATCTACAACAAAGTAATGTATCAGGTGTACAGCATGGTATTGGATCCATATATTATGACTAACTGGAAAGTTATTTTTTGGAAGAAATGCATTTCTTTTGTAAGGAATGCCTTTGCATTTTTGATAGATCAACTAAAGCATTGCAAACATCAATTATTAGACTTTAATAAAAAACACAAAGGCCACAGCTCATCAGTGTCTGTGACCTTTACATGAATTCACAAAAAGAATGTAGCCCTACTTATGTTATAAAATAACTAGATGATCACAGACTATGCTGTTTGCTTCCTTACAGTTGTTTACATGTGTCATGCTAATGACATAATTTAGTCAAATGAAGACAAGCCAAATCCAAAGCTGAAAAGGCTTCATATAAAGATTAAGTCCTATGTCCACTGAGCTTATCCAATCAAAAAATTATAAAAATAACAATAGGCAGAACTTTTCAGTGTTTTTTTTTAATTATATATTCCTGTAATATCTTGGGTCTGGAGTGTAACAAGTGAAGTGTCTGGTACTCTGAGTTTTGGGACTAAGACATGATGAGTGGTGAAATAAACATTCATATCTCAACAAACCATTTATTTCATTTATTTATTTTATTTATTTATCCTTTGTTGACCAGGTCAGTACTGCTAGGCTAGTGGCCTCTTTTCAGGGGAGATGCAAGGTGGTATTTATATATTTTATAAAATTTGACCAGGGCTTCAAGGAACTTATCCCTACTCTTTTCGATAGGTGCTGCGTGATCTTTACCATTCACCTGCACTACCACCAGCTAAAACATTTATTATGTACCAGACCCCATATATTTTTATTTATTTGGTTAATTATTTAACACAGGCACATTTACTATTGCAGTAGTTAGGTTTTGTGAATGGGATAGCTGTTATGATTTTTTTTTATTTATTCCATTTGTTTACTGGGAAAGTCTGACCAGACAAACAAGCCACTTTTCAGTGGCAGCCCAAGGATGAGGGACATCCATAACAAATTATAACAGTAGCACATATACAACATCCAGAATACTATGATAACATTTATCAGCATGAAATACAAAGCTCACGATAACCATTAACAGTAGTATTTACACAACATATGATATGTTCAGATAACATTAGAAGCACTGCATACAAAGTGAGGATAAAAAAAACAGATAATTATGAAATAAGCAAGTATATTTTGCTGCAGATATAATTATATGAATTTTGTCATAAGAAGATAAGAAAAAAGAAAAATAAGAGCACAGAGAAAGTCACTACATGTACATGTACATAGGAGAGGTGTTTTAAGAATAATTTGTCTTAGGATGATACCAGGCTATTACAGGTGTGTGGGTGTGTGTATGTTTGTGCATGTGTGTATATGTGTATATGTTTTAGAGAATAATATTTGTAGTGATGGAGTTTTCATATATGCATTGTATTTACATTTGTTTTCAGGATATTCTATTTCTATAGTTTGCTTTATTATAGGGTGGTTTGTGGATTGATATTCTATTTCTATAGTTTGCTTTATTATGGGGTGGTTTGTGGATTTTTGGGGAGTAGTAGTAATCAATGCAGGTAGAGTATTATCTATCCATCTATCTATCTGTATATCCATGCATCTACATTATATGGTTTCACACAATTAATTAATATGCCTACACATTATAACAAAACATTAAATTCCCTATTAGACTAAATCCTAGTATCAGATCCTAGTAAATACACACCACAGGTGCAATGTCAGACTCTCTCAATGATCATCTCCCAATTTATTTGATCAGTTATCTCATACATCCAGTTAACCAGCATATGTAGTGAACAACACAAAACCTTTTCAAGTTTAACTAGGAAATGTTCATTACTACACTATCATCTGTTAACTGGAACTTCCTAAAATTCCTCCCTTAGATGATGCTGTAAATGAATTAAAAACAACATTTCTAAATATACTAAATAGCCTTACACATCCTAGAAGGAAGAGACTAAAAACAAATAATGTGATCTGGCTATCCAAAAAGAGTAAAATGCTAATGTAGGACAGAGAAAAAGCATGGAAAGAATGACAACAACATAAAACACCTCACTATCTTGAAAACTTTAGAATACTTCACAATTATACTAAAAAGCAAAGAAATGAAGACAAAAACTATACTATAATAACTTTCATAATAATACTAAACACAACCCTAAAAAAATTTGGACATCAATTAAACAAATCTTACATCCTGGTCAAAAATTCAACCCAAACCCATCTTCTGATAACTCAACACTCAAAACTGCAATAAACTTCAACTCTAAATTAAAGTGAATGAGTGGCTGGTGGATAAAGCTCCTCTTAATAAAGATGAAAATCCAGTAAATAAAAAAGAGAGAGCACACAAGTCAATAACAGGTAAACGATTTAATTCAGATCAGTAAGTGCTTTCACGTCTCGATGGATGCTTCCTCAGACTTTAACAATACAGTGCTCGAGTCACTTCCCTTATATATATGAAACAATTAATTAAAACTAATTAAATAATTCAATTAGCCACCCATCACATTTTTAAATGTATATAGAGCAGTAGAAAATTTCTTAAAATACACTGACTCAAGAATAGATATAAACATAAATATATGAATACAACCAAAACACTATGTTTTATTAAAACTAATAAATTCTAGTATATCCAACAAAACATTTAAAATATGTGGCTTAAAAAATCACATGAATAAGAATAAATGCATTGCTAAAAATGGCCTTAACACTACTTTATCATTAAGGCCAAAATCTTTGTCAGCCCGCATCCTAACTATCCACGTAATTTCACATTGCTCTGTTTGAGTTTTAAAATTTCCTAGCCTACATGTCCTTGGGACTAAATCAAGGACCAAAAATAGGAATCTATGGTTAGTGCTGTGTTGTAAAATGTGCCTAGCTAGCACATTCCCCTCATCCTCCTTATTGATAGCATAAATATGTTCTCTGACCCTGACCCTCAAAGTACGGTTCATCATCCCTATGTAAAACCTCAGACATCTTATGCAGTAAGCTAAATAAACATATATATGGATCCCTTTCATTCAGTCAAACTTCAAAACATTAAACCTCTGATCAGCGAACAGCGAAGACCAGAGGGTTGAAGTTTATTAAGATTGAACCATAAAAAAAAATCTAAAACATGAAAACTTATTTCACATTTTTGCAGGGGGGGGCTGTGTCCCTCATGCCCCCTGCTACTTAAATATGCCAACTCCGAGATCGCATTACAGTGAAGACAACAGTAGAGTTTGCATTCCACAATGTACAGTAATCTCCATTTACAAAGTTCAATCATTTTCAATCATTCAAAATTTTGATCCTCTGGTCTTTGCTGATCAGTGGTTCAATGTTTTGAAAGTTCGAACGAATGAAGGGGAATTAATAGTCAATATTAGTAATTGATAATAGCATGTGTAAGCTGCTGACAGTAAGAGTAGATGATTATGCCGAAAAGTAAGGCCCTTACTTGTGTATGCTAACCTTAACCCTACTCATGCTGGTTGCATGTTACTTTACTAAAAACCCTTTCAATAACAGTACCATTATGAAGATTATTGTCTGCAAATTAGTGTTTTTTTATTGATCACAAAACAAGTCTGTTTTCTGTTTATGATAGATGTAGCTTTTAGTAGTTTGGATTTTAGATAAGTGTGTTGTTGTTGTGCTGGCACTGATATAATGTTTATCAACATTAATGCAAGTCAACTTTTACTAATATGGGCTTTATACTCACAAATATGGGAGAATGTTGCTCCCCCATGTGTATCCTCCCTGGTAAGGTCTGACCATAAAGCTGTCTTTTTTGAAAAGAAAATCATCAACTCTGTAACCCCAATAAAGCAAGTAACTGTTAGAAACTATTCCAAGGCAAACTACCTTTTATTAAGTGATGGTTTGTCAAAATTCAATGTGCCTAAAAACCCCAAGAACAGAGCAGCCTACAGTGAATTAATCTCACAAACTTGCACAACCATGTCAATGGTTGCATAGAGGATAATGTACCTACCAGAAGTAAGCCCAGAACCTGACCCAGAAACAAACTACTATGGTGGCATTCCAAATTAAACAGCATATACAAGAAAAGTAAATCAAATTATGGCAAAAATCAGGAATGGTAATTCCAATAAAAGTACAAATTATCTCAACAAACTAAACAGGCAACTCTGAGGGTTAATTATGTCAAACAAACCAACTTTGAAGTTAAGATAGCCTCCTAGGATTAAACTAACCATAAGGCCTTCTTCAGCTATGTCAGAAACTTCAAGAACAGCACATAGCAATGTGTTGAACTGGTGGTTAGTGGTGCCACATTCACACAGCCTGCCGATATATTGAACCTACTAGTAGACAAATCCAGTTTCAACTTTACTGCCTCTCACCCAAACCATTCCCCAAGAAATACCCTCAAACAACCCCTACAACTATAACTAGGGTGAGTGCACTAGCTGCAATCACTAAAGCCAGGAATACAGCCTCAATGGGCCCTGATAACATCACTGAATGTCTTTCAAACAATCTAAAATATGACTTATGAGGACTCATGAGGTCACTATTTAACAATAGTCTTAAAACAGGTTGTGTGCCACAGGAATGAAGGACTGCAATGGTCATCCTTCTAATAAGGGTGGACCTTCAACACATTTAGGATACTACAGACCCATTTGTCTGACTAGTCTTATTTACTAAGCCATGGAAAGAATTATCATGGAAATTATCAGCAAGGACATAGGATACCTCCAGAGAGTGGAGCCATCCAAGTCTGACTTTATCAAAGGAAGGTCATGCTTACTGAAGCTGGTGGGCTTTTTTGGAGAGATCACTAAGGCAATGGATGAGGGAGGGGGAAGCAGAGCATACTACTGACATAGATCTGGCTAAAGCATTGGACACAATACTCCACTTGGTCATTGACAACAACTTTATGGAACTAGGCATAAAACTCTTTATGACATGCTGGATAGCTAGCTGACTGACAGATAGGACCCAAGAGGTTAGGATCAATATGGCCACCTCCATAAAAATTCCAGTCATCAGTGGAGTCTGTCAGGTCTCTGTACTGTGCCTAATCGTTTTTGGCATCTAATCTGTGGATGCCAAAGCCAGTGTCAGAGGTCTCTGGCTAACCAGGATCACAGATGACTGCAAACTGGCAGCAGTCATTGAATTCCCCCAAGATGAGAATACCCTTCAGGAAGGTCTAACACAGACAAATGTTTTAAAACTCAGTATCAAGAAATGCATTATTGTATGTTTTTGGAATTCACCTACCCTGGGTTACTACAAATCAGGGATCTTGGAACTCATGTAGTTTGTAACTTAGCCTTCAACTAACATGTATCCAAGGTAGTAAGAAAATTCTTCTGTGTTGCCCAGCTTATAAGTAAGTGCATGGCATATGAGTAAGGTCCAGAGAGGTCATTGTACCATTGTACTTGGCCCTCATCAGACCCATCATGGAGTACAATGCCTCTTTCAGTATGCAGTATGTACTTGGCCAAACACATGCAGGAACTGGAATGTACACAAAGGTTCCTAACAAAAAGAATACAGGGAGTAAACACAATGTCCAATGCCGATCACCTCAAACTCATACCCCTCTAAGTTAACTCAGCATTACACAGACTTCTGAGAGATGACCTTTGCCTGATGTGCAAGGCATCCATGGAGCCTGTTTGCAGAATGTTTTGCACATCCACAAAACAAACAGCTTTAGAACTAGTAGATCAAAAGACCTACATTTTGCTTGCAACATAAACAGGATATGTTGGAGAAACAGATATGTTTCTCAGAGAATTCCAAGTCTCTGGAAGAGGCTCTCCACCCATGTGAAAAGCAGTTCCTCCCTAACCCTGCAACTTGCACCAATGTATAGATAATTGGAAATTCACCTCCTGGTCTGCTGCTTTTGTCTCTGATGGACAGAGCCAGTCAGTATCACTCCCATTTAAATAAAATTTATGAGTCACATTTGCGTTGCAAGATTAGACTTATAAAGGTCCTAGTGGTCATTAGAATGACTAGAATAATCTAAACTTCAATAGCTCTACAAACATAAATATCAACCAAAAAAAGCATTGAAAAAACACTGCACATACTCCAAGACATAACCTCAAAGCATGCAAATAAAAAAACAATATTTTTTCAGTATGCAATCTCCAGTGCATTCCTCATATGGGGGGGGGGGGGCTACACTCCCCACACCTCCTTAAATATACCAACTCTGAGATCTTGCAATACCAGGGACGTGCATATTATTTAAACCTGGCATTATTATAGCGATCTCACACCAATGTTGACGGCTTTTTTGTAGGCCTAATTCAGTAGGCAGAAAAGCTGTTGATTTAAGCACAAATGGACCAACATAAGCAGAGTATATGTATATATAGATATGCACATATGCATATGTGTGTGTGTGTGTGTGTGTGTGTGTGTGTGTGTGTGTGTGTGTATGTATGTGTGTGTTTATTTGTACATGTGTTTGCACACGTGTCTGATTTTGGTCGCATATATGAGAGAGTATATATATATATATATATATATATATATATATATATATATATATATATATATATATATATATATATATATATATATATATATATATATATATATATATATATATATATATATATATATATATATATATCTATGGGATCACTACTAAATCCCGAATACTTACAATACCAAAGACCGGAATCCTGAGACCAGATACCTGAAAGACGAGAAGACCGGAAGACCAGAAGCGCGAATTTCAAAATCGCGAAGTACGGAGATGTTGAAATAGCACTTCTGGTGTTGCGGTTTGTGAATGGATAGGTGGAAGTTCAGGTAAGTATCTATGTTTGATTACGTTGGTTAGGGGCTTTAGTGCATGTGTAAGTGTGTGTTGTGACTGTGATGTGTGTGTGTGAGGGGAATGTGGGTGTATGGTGGTGTTGGGGTACTTGCTCCCCTGCTTTTATGTAGTGTAGGTTTGTGTGTTTGTGTTTTGGGTGAAGGTGTGTGTATGTGTATGTGTGTGGTGTATGCTTAGTGTGGTGTTTGGGATTCTGAAATTCGCGCTTCTGGTCTTCTGGTCTTCTCGTCTTTCGGGTATCTGGTTCTCAGGATTCCGGTCTTCGAGATTTAGTAGTGATCCTATATATATATATATATATATATATATATATATATATATATATATATATAGATGTATATGAGTATATCTATCTATATATATATATATATATATATATATATATATATATATATATATATATATATATATATATATATAAAATGTGCATGAATATTTTCCTCTGCCTTTTGTCTGTCAATTTTTTAATAATACTTGAGTGTGAATCATGTTGCATGGTTCACAGAATCTGTGTGACGTATACTACAGTGTATCAACCTGTGTGTTTAGTCATTGTTTTGTCCTACAGTTAATATTCTGTATATATCCTCCTGCAATTCTCTGTGTGATAAACATATTTCAACACTATTCTCCTCACCATATACCTCTATAGCACACTGCTGCATATGATTTGCGAATGCATACATTATACACCTGTGTTACAAATACCATTGTTATACCTTGCTCTTTATGGCCACTACAGTTTTGCTAGGCAATTGTTTGTGAAAGTAGTTCAGAATTCAGAAAAATGTTATGAACTCTCAGTAGAGGTACATTCCATATTTTTAAACTATACAAAAGTACTCTCATTAAGTGGTTTTATCTGGTGTTGCAGTTACTCACAATATAAATTTGTATTTCACTTGCTGAGATAATGCTTGATCTGGTTAGTAAAATCTGTGAATTGCATCATGTTCTACATAAATAATCAGAACAGCAATTAATAATTCTTAGTACCTGAGACATGACTTGATGAGGAATTTATTCTAGCATGAATAATGTCATAAAAACTGTAAACTTGAAAAGAATGAAACAGTTTTTTCTTTTCTTTTTTTTATGCTTCTGCTGTTAAATAGTTTATGAGAAATGAATGTGAGCTGATTAAGAGTACACTGAGCTCTTTACATTAGGACAGATAAAGCTCACACACCTCCAGGCTGGTCAAACAGTATGATGCATGGCAGACACTCCAGGTGCAGTTAACCATTGACAGGACCCCTATTCAAATCATAGCTAGCTACCAGCCCCCAAATCTGACTCAAGATGCCCACTCCACCTATTTGGACCTGTTTGAATCTATCAAGATTCAACCCTTACCCTGATCCTGGGTGACTTTACCTTCCCAAACATAGATTGGAAGAACTACTCATGCCAGAACACAAATGCCCAGAGATTCCTTGATTTTTTTTTCAATGCAAATGCCTTGGGACAGCTAGCCGATACCCTCACAAGGGGTGATAATATCTTGGACTTGGTATTAGCCAACATGAGTAACCACTGCAGCATCCCTATAGTATCATCCTCCCTGGTAAGATCCAACCATGAAGTGGTCACTTTCAAAGTCACCATCACCCCCAACCTGCCTCTAGTTAGGATCAGGCATAAAAACTTCTCCAAAGCTGATTATAGCCTCCTGAGGGATGGTATAAACAGTTTCACAGCTCCCTCCCCCTCTGTAGGAACTGGCAGCAATATCCAAAACTACACCAAAGCACCATACAAGCATTTATATAGATGCATGGAATCAGGAACACCTGACAGGAAGGAAGAGTAAACCTGTCTGGTGGACATCTGCAATAAATAAACTCTATAACAAAAGGAAAAAAATTGCTGTCCAAGACCAAGAAG
Source organism: Protopterus annectens (assembly GCF_019279795.1). Taxonomy (NCBI): domain Eukaryota; kingdom Metazoa; phylum Chordata; order Ceratodontiformes; family Protopteridae; genus Protopterus; species Protopterus annectens. Next base: position 496,251,820 of record NC_056741.1, read on the forward strand.
GAGCAGGTGCCCAGTTGGAAGCAATGTCTTCCTAGCCTGAACAAGCAAATAAGTGCACTAGTGAAATCTTCCAAAGCAAACATCGTGTCCAAATTGGTCACATCTACTAGAGACAATCATAAGGCCTTCTTCACATATGTCCGCAACCTCAAAGGAAGCACCCAAATCTGTTCAGAACTGGGGGTCAAGGACACTACATATACAAATGCCATAGATATAGATAACTTGCTGGCTGACAGATTCAGCAAAAACTTTACCCCTGTGTCCCCCCATCAGTAAATCAGGACATCTCCAGTACCTGCCCTCTTCCCTTTATATCTAGGGAACAAGTCATCGCTGCTCTCTCAAAGGCAAAAAATACAGCCTCCATGGGACCAGATAATATCCCAGGCTGCATCCTAAGTGAACTCAGGTAGGAAGCTGCAGCAGCATTAGGCACCCTATTCAACCAAAACCTGAGTACTGGCTTTGTCCCAGTTGAGTGGAGGACAGCCACTGTCATCCCTTTACACAAAGGTGGAGCATCCACCGATCTAGGAAATTATAGACCCATCAGCCTAACTAGCTTGATCTGCAAGGCCATGGAATGGATGGATTTCATTAACAAGGACACTGGCAATCTCCAAACAGTTGATCCCACACAGTTCAGCTTCATCAAGGGGAGGTCATGTCTGCTAAATTTGGTCAACTTCTTTGAGACAGTCATCAAAGCCATGGATGAGGGGAAGATGATGCACACTGCCTATATTGACCTGGCCAAAGCCTTTGACACTATTCCCCCCTCGGGCATAATAGATAAATTCTCTCAGCTAGGCATCAATCCATATGTTACCAGATGGGCAGCAAAGTAGCTCATTGGTAGAACCCATGTAGTCAAACTAGAGGAAGCCACCTCAAGCAGTAGACCCGTAACAAGCGGTGCACCCCAGGGTTCGGTCTTGGGGTTTCTGTTATTTGGGATATACTTTTCTGAGGTGCAGGCCAAAACCAGTGGCCTATGGCTGATGAAGTTTGCAGATGCCTGCAAGCTGGGTGCTGTCATTAATTCCCCTAGTGATGTGGACATCCTCCAAGAGGGTCTAACTCAGACAAATGACTGGTGCCAGAAACATGGCCTCAAGCTGAATACCAAAAAATGCATCATCATCCCCTTTGGGAGAGTGACATCCCCCAAATTATCACATTAATAACAACATTCTAAGCACTCATGTCATGAGAGATTTGGGCACCCAGGTTGATAGCAACCTGACTTTTGACCACCATGTTGTTTACGTTGCACGGAAAGCCTTCTACATGGCCCACCTCATAAGTAAGGGTATCTCATCAAGGGACAAGGAAGTCATAACATCCCTGTATTCTTCCCTTATAAGGCCCATTATTGAGTACAATGCCCCTATCAGCATATACCTCGCAAAGTACATGCAGCAGGTGGAGAGACCACAGAAGTTCCTCACCAGGAGAATCCAGGGCCTCAAACATCTACTATACACAGATAGGTTAAAAGCCCTATCCCTCTACTCACTTTCATACAGACTCCTCAGAGGTGACCTCTGTCTGGCATACAAGGTGATCACGGACCCTACCTTGATGCGACTGGTGCATATCTGCATGTCAAGCTCCACTTAAGTAACCCACATGTGCGGCCTCAACCAGGAAATTGTGACATCAGCAAGACTTGTTGGCAGGACAGATTTGTGTCCCAGAGACTCCCCCATCTATGGAATAGACTCCCTCTCCACATCAAGCAGAGTACCTCTTTACCCTTTTTTAAGCGCAACCTGGATAACTGGATGGGAAACAGAAATATACCCCTGGGATTCCACCCATGGCCCTGCTGGACAGGGGTATCAGATGCTGATTTGTATAAACATGGGCTAAACTCTTGGCTAGGCTTATAAGGGCCTCAGGGCCAATAGCCTAGTAACCTCCTATGATCCTATGATCCTATGATCAAATGGACTACCATAAAATCTAATGCATGTTTCATAGTTTTGCAGTTAATGTGCTGCATACTCAAATTAGGCCATTAAAAACCCATACCCCTGGATACCAGGGACATATTTACTATTTCCTATATACTTGTCCAGTTTAATATTGTAAAATGTAATGACATGAAAATAATTACAAAGCATGCACTTTGCTCTATAAAAAAATAACTTCTTACCAGGATTTCTTAGTTTTTTACTTCTCAGAATTGAAAAAATCACCAGAGTATTTCCAATGATGTCCATCACTATAGTGAAACACAGTACAGAGATCAAAATGGACGTGTCGACAGCTGAGGTCTGGCCATCTAAAACACCACTATGATTTGTTCCTTGGATCCAACAATCAACGCAGCTCATGTTCTTGACAGATGATTTAGAAACTTGCTAAAAATATGTCAGAGGAAAATTAATCTGTGTTTCTGTTATCTGTCACGACTATCACATCACGAAAATGTAAAATATCAAAAAATGTGCATACTACATTCTATAAGCTCTTGATTGTCTAAAGCTCAGTCATGCCTGGAAGTCTGAGTGGCAAACCACTGAAAACAATATAATTAATCCAATGGTTTGGTGACCTCAGAATTAGTTTTACTAGTTAGAGGTGTAGGAAACACAGTCAATTGTCATGGAGGGAGTTGTGGGGAGCATTTCTTTCCACCTACGAATTTTTCATTGAGTTTAACATTCACTCCTCTAGGCCCACCTAAAATTGGCTTTCATGAGCTAGGCACAGACAAACCACCCTATATCCAATCAGAACAAACATCATATGTTTTTTTTTTTTTTTTTTGTAATTCATTCCTTCTTTCATTCATTCTGATGGACTTACTTCCTGTATTGGTGTACTGCACTGACCACTTCAGTGACTAAAGACAGGGGCAAAAGGAGTCTGGAGTGGGGTCATTTAGGCAGTAATGGGTGGCTGATACAGCTAATCCCTAAAGTTCCTGTTGCAGCCTGGTGACATGACTCCACAATACAATCCTCAGGACTAGTGAGTGTTTTTATGACTGAGACATCATATGCCTACTATGCAAAAACTGCACTTTGGTGGTTGAGCACATCCTGACCTGTTTACTGCATGGTGAAGCACCCGTATTTGCTGGAGGTAAGCCAATTTAACAGGTGAGGGCATTACCTTTCCTTTAGGATGATTGACGAACTGGTGCCGGCCATTCAATGCCACCCTCCCCCACTAGCTTCTCCAGCATCAGGGATATCAATTGATGCATAGTCAGTTGGATTGCAGTCATAGATTCACCTGTCTTTGCCAAATAGCTAGAAAAATGTGTCACATTTTTGCATGTTATTAGCTATTCAATTGATAACCATGAATCAATAGCTAGCTAAAATCTGAGCAAACTGACCTCATGTTCCCCTCAATATCAATGTTATACAGTTTGCTTTAGGACTTAAAATTTATAATTAATTATAGTACAATTCTATATTTAATTACTTTAAAGTAGTGAATGCAAATGTAATTTGTATAATTTTATTGCATCTTCATGTGTTAATTAGCTGTCCAGATTTATTGCTAGATATACCTACTTTTCAAGGGCCTTTGTACCTATTTTCAATGCCTACAGGTTGAGAGATATGGGTAGCATAGCTATGTGGTGGAAGCCCTCTACTGCACTACACCCTTCTTTCAGAATCCAGCACTGAATCATTGCTGGACTTTAATTTCAAAATATCGATAAATCTGTTAAAAGATAAACATTTCTGGAATTTCTTTTAGAAATTAGGATCAGCTTGCTCTTAATATCTCAGAAGTAACATCCAACACCCATCTATAACCAAAAAAAGGTGTCTTTAAGCAAAGTGTTCAGAATTTCCAGAGGCATAACAGACAAGTTATTCTAATAGTTTTGTATTTAAGTCCAGTGTTAAAAAGTTTATGAACACAGAGGACAATCACTACTAAGCTAAATCAAATCTGTCTTTATCAACATGGTTATTTCTTATATTCTCTCAAAATAAAAAAAAAATCTGTCCATTTCTTACCCTTTTCCTAAACCATTTGTCTTGTTTTGAACCACACTGGCAAGTGGAGCAACAAAGACTACATTTCTCTATGCTCTCTATGGCATGAACTTGCTATTGCAAGGATTACTCCCGTGATGACCAGTAGGTAGTTCTTGGGACAGGTAGGCCTTGGATTAATTTTGGTAGGTACTATGAAGATGGAAAAAGGTTTATATATACATTATATATATATATATATATATATATATATATATATATATATATATATATATATATATATACACACACACATATATATCTGTATATGTGCTTTGGGACAATTGTAGTCATGGTCCGGGGATTGGACTTTATTTAGTTTGTTGGTATGGTTCATGGGCCTTCTTGTGTACTTTGGTGTGGCTTTATGGCAGTTTGTAAAGTTCACACAGTTTAATTCCCCTCATTTCTTTACTAGCTCGATATTAGTTTATTAGCCCCACCCCCCTTTTTAAGATTTTCTGTGTATTCGGGCTTTGTGTCATTGTTTGCAAGATGGCGGTGTGACTGCAGGTTTAAACCACAGTTTTATCAGTGAGCCATAAGCTAAGTTAGATGGGGTGAAGAAAGGGTCATGTACCATGGAACTGCTGCTTTAGCTCTTTCTCATCACGAGGTACGTCTGTCGTCTGTAGTAGTAATGGGTGAAGGAGCTTGACTTGTGCTGGCATGCTTCCAGAGGATGGAAATGGCATTTGTGAGCCATGAGGTGCTTGCGTATAATAAACACCACCTGCGCAGGACTTATACGGTTAGCACAGTCTCCCAAATATCTGCTTAGTCTGTGAAGCATAGTTGATTATATCACTTTATACTGAGACCTGGCAGCATTTTCATTGGTATAAGTGCGGTAATTGGATGCAACACTACGTCAGATCTCTCCTGGATTAAGAGTAACTGCAGCAAATTACAAGGGCTTGTTGCTGGGGGTTCCAATGCTTTGTTGGGCATCCAGTGGGGCTTATTTTTGGCATTTATGTGGCTTCTGGATTTGGTTTGTTTCTGTTGGTTTGCTCTGTGGTGCTGGTTTGTAGCCTTGTGTATCAGCTTTGAGGAGTATGAGCAGTGTCTGATTTTTGCCTCATGTTTGGTTGGTTGTTCAAAAAAAAAAAAAAAAGGGAGAGAAAAAAAGGGTGTGTTTATGATCTGGTAGTGAAGTCACTGGGCGCATTCAATTTGGGTTTTGGACTTTGTGTCTTGTGGGCAATGCATGCTGGCACAGGTCCGGTTGCTTTGCTAGTTTTGTAGGTTATGCAGGTGCATGGTGGCATGGAAACTGTTGGTCCTTGGTGAGGGGGTTCATTGGGGGTGTTCAGACGTGGAGTACCCATTTGTTATGTTTCAGGCATAGACATCATGGTTGTCAAGATGTACCGGCAAGAGATGTGTTAAGTGGTTACAATGGGCCAAGGGCAGCAAGTAAGCCATTTATTTTGAGACTGAGGATTTTGATGCCTGCTTAGCGTGTTCCTGTTTCTGTCACTCAGTGGTGGTGTGTGGAGGGAGTGGAGTTTTCTTGCAGCTGTGGTTTGTCAGGGGAGGGTTAAGACTGTGTGTGTTTCGCTGGTTGTGAGTCCCCTATGATGAATGACAGTCAGGCGTGCATGCATTGTGCAGTGTTAATGGCCATGGGGGAGCGTTATGGCAGGCATAGCTCTCTGTTGTTCAGATAAACAGAGGCAGAAATAGTAGACATAGTTATAGGACCTGCATTTCACTTGAAGGATTCTGAAATTAGATACTGTAAAAGTATACAGATGCTTATTTACTATGTTGTGTATCTTCTGTATAAAATCTGAAGATTGTTAAGTGCATACTGCAGTCTGAGTTACAAGAGGGAGTGTTACACAAATACAATATGTTTATACACTGCCAAGCAGTATAACAATGCTACGTTATTCAATATTGGAAGTAAAAAAAAAAATTATGGGAATAACTGTTTTGGTATATTGACAGGCTAAAAGTTCATTAGTGCCCAGGCCTGAAATACTTGTATGTATGTGTGGTGATATTTTCCCGGTCCCCTGCAATAACACACATCACACCAAATGACATTTGATGACCTTTATTAAATTTCCATAATATAGCTTTGATCACCAACTTTATTAATTACAACTATTCATGATATAACTGATTCTAAATACAGCATAACATCCATCAGCATAACATCCTTGTAATGTTAATTAGGGCAGCGTACCTACTCACCCTGCCCCAGTAAGCAGCGTCCATACCTCTACTCACTTACTTTACTTATAAAGCAGCATCCCATCTCACTTCATATACCATTCATCGTAATGTTAATCAGGGCAGCGTACCTACTCACCCTGCCCAACAAGCAGGGTCCATACCTCTGCTCGCTTACTTTACTTAAGAAGCAGTGTCCCAACTCACTTCATACACCATCCATTGAATTACCTTCTGCCAAATAAGCACCATCCTTACCTCAGCTTGCTTATCTATTCAGCAAGCTTCCTCCAACTACTCATTTCCTTTTCCCCAGATTCTTGAAATGAACATCCAGACATCAGAGGGGGAACAGAAGAGGACAAGCCTATCCCTCTTCTCCACCCAACAGCCTGACCAGGCTGTTTCTCCTCCCTTCTACCCAAAACTGTTCAATCCACTTCCCATAAAGGGAAGGGTCAAGCCAAACATCATTTGGTGTGCCCATCAAGTGTAAAGCACCTTAGAATCCCGACATAAACATCTCTGCCATGCCATCACTGAAACACACCCTAATGAAACTAAGTAGGATTACCATGACCCTGTTGTAACACTGGAACATCCACACCAAGAGAACACATACCCTTTTAGCCCACTGCCTTCAAAGCTGAAATCATGGCTCAACCTGAATGCATTGACCGCCTATGACCACAGCAAAACCACAGACCATAGCCCCTTGAACTCAAGATGGCACCCAGTCAACTAGTAGCAAGTCTCACACCTAAGACCCTGTTAACCGTAACATATCAGCTTAGCCCACCCGCTACCCAGTTCTATATGTGCAACAACTCCATTACCATAGGGAAGAGTCTAACTCCAACTTTAATCTCCTACCATAGCTGGCAGACCATCTTATAACCACTTATTCCAAATTAGAACCGTAGAGTTCCAACACCCCATCTGCAAGAAAGAAAAAGGCATGCAAAACGTCAGAAATACATAACACACATTCCAAATAACCCATTCCAAGACCTCTTCAAGGAAAACTGTGCTTCACATGAATGGGGAGCCTGTCCACAGATGGCGTAGTCTCTCTGGGATATATACCTATCCCTCCAGCAGGTCCTATTTATATCACAGGCAAGCTGGTCTTTAAAATGGGTAATTCTGGTGCTGTTTGTTTTATGGATATGCAGGAGGTCCATCACTAACCAATATAATGTAGAACAAATGGCAGCTTACCGTGCTATCAAGGAGACCCACTACAATATCCCCCCTTCTGTCGAATGTAATTACATGCAGACAGCCCTAACTATCCATAATTAACCAGTACCTATCTCACCCTACTCCAGACAAGTCTCAACCCTACCTGTCCCAGTATTACTTACCACACAAACTCTGACCAGCCTAAATGCACACAAAACAAAATTGTTCCTACCTGTGACCTCTCTGCATACCACCCCAGAGGCCAAACATCCCTTGCTGTAATGTCCATCTCTTGACAAGCCTAAACATCGAGTGATATGACCTCTGTGACCCCACTGAGTATTCTTCCAACAGCTAAAGCAACCCACACCAACCCCCATCTGTGGTCTTGCCAGTGCCTGAAAACCCCACATCAATGTCCGAAACCCAAATGTACTTCACTGCCCAGTGCCTAGCTCTCAGCCTTCCATTTCCAAAATGAGGAACCCTAGCATTTGAATTGAGGAACAATATCTCCAAAGAACAGCAAAACTATTCGGCTGTAACCAATGTACAGCAGCAAACAGGCAGGACTGTTCCTAAACCCACAAAATTGCTGCTCCATAAACCTCACCCACTCCAAGAACCAGTATGCACACAACTGACTTTATAATCTAAACATACCACTCGACCACCTCAACAGAAACCCGTCCAACTTCCCAGTAACCATTAGTTAAAGGTTAGAGAATAGAGCAATAGCTACCAATCTCACATAACCTTCAAAATGCACAATTGCTAAAACTCAAATACCTATGTTCTGCAAGGATTCACAAGTATGTAATCAGTATATTAAAAAACATGGAGGGCGCAGGTGGGGCTGCCCCCCCCCCCCGGCAAACCAATTCCTACAAAACAAATGTAGTAAAGAAACATGGAGGGTGCAGGGGGGGCTCAAGCAATTCCTGGTTACTACTGGACAGCGGACATAGTGATGCAAGGAAAGGACTGTCATTTATTTCCCCTTTGGTGGATTTCACCTTGACACCCATGGTCTCCATGGCAGCTCGACATCACTATGTGGACTACCATCCCCACCTAAGTGACCCACCAAGTCCATCCATCCATTGTCCTTCTTTCCTGGGAAAGCCCAACTCAGTGCAACCTACCCTCAGCAGAAGCCTGAGGAGAAAAGCTCTACCACATGACATTTGCAATCAGCCTCATTTTGAAGAACAATATTGTTTTCAGCACAGTTATGCAGAGTAAACATCCACATTCACGAGTTACAATAAAGCAAGAGTTAGTTATGCAGAGTAAACATCCACATTTACGAGTTACAATAAAGCAATACAATAAATACAATACATTGACAATGTGTGGTGTAAACAGACTGACAACCAGGTTCATACAGTGCATTTGACCTGAAAAGCAGTTTATCTGTAACAGCAAGTAATAGGCTGTGAGGAATAAAATACACTGAGATTAAGATGCACAGCATTAACCAAATTAATCCCCGTTTTTCATTTACATGCACATTTTTATAGTTACTCAGTTACCTTAACATTTTCTTAACTGAGCTAAGTGATATTGAATGACAAAGTGTGAAATCTCTTGGTGAGAAAATGCAAACACTGCCACTGTAATGTATTACACTAGCGACATCACTAATTATCCAACTGGACATCCAAAAGTGCGGTCTCAGCCAATGCAGCCTGCAAAGGGAGGCCAGTGTCCGAAACCAGAACCCAACAGCATGCAACTGTCCCACAACAAGCCCTTTAACTCAGCTCTACACTCTTGGGGAGATTGAAAATGCAAACCAAAATGCTCTTGGTTTAAAAACCTTAGCAATCCATGCATCCACAAGAGAGATGACATCCCTGCAAAACTGCAGATTCTCCTCTGCCAAAATGGTCAACATGTCGACATGTGGCCTGCTGCCAAAAGCCAGATCATCCAGAGAAGACTGACACTCATGCCACGCATCTGCTCGACCATCGTCCAAAATGCATATCCCCACCTCTACAACATTTTCTCTTGCACTCTGCCTCCAATCAATAATAAAATATTTTCCCCATAATAAAAATATATATATTTTTTTTATTTTATTTATTTATATATAAACTGTTGCCATCAACTGAGATTCTGGGCAGCCGAGAGCCTGCTCCATCCAACCCGACCTCCGCCCGCACCAAAAACTGCACCATCAAGGCAGAGCCCCACTCCATTGACAAACCACATCGCACCATGCATGCGCAGGGCAGCTACCACTCTTCCTCCACCCAAAATCCCATGAAAAGCTCCTCATAGCCTGACAAAAGGAAACCGTGAATCACCACACCACCAATGCACAAAGCTGAACACAACCACGGAAAACACTAGGGCCAACCAAACCATTCTCATCACTGAAGACACCCAAGAGAAACCATCACAAACACTCCACCCAACCCATAAATGAAAACGCCAAAGCCTCAGCAGACGATTTCACGAGTAAACAAGCACTCCATAATGCCATGCCACAAATGCCATTGCAACTGAATTCAGCCCCATCTATACCACCCTCCCACTCTCAATAAAATCCACCAACCAGCCAACTTCCTCAGGTATGTCCACACACTTTATGAGGAACAGACCAAAATATGAAGCAACATCTAGACACTCCACGAAAATCTAGACAGCAGAGAGGCATGAGGAGTCAACCACACACAAAGCAGACTAAAATGACATGAACACTTCCGCTGCTGCAGGCATGAGTGCAACAGTGAGTGCACTAGTGTGAACCCTGGCCCCAATAGATAGTCGCCGGTTTTTTTTTTTTTTGAATCCACCCAGAGCAGAGCAACGCTCAGCTAGCAGCCCGGGAAATCATCCGTGCCTGGTCATGACACCAGAACAAACAGCAATGGGTACTTGCTGAGAAAAAAAAAAATGCGAGGGCAAAGCAAACGCCACCAACCCACCGATCATCCTGAAAACCATCAAGGGACCAAGACATACCTGGAAATTGCCCGTATCAAGACTCACACGGCAACAAACCCCAGAGAAATAATAAGCAGCAACAAGCACGACTTGGACCTTTCCAAGCATCAAGCTCCCCTCCCAAACACTGTCCATCCCGAGTACTATGAAGGAACTTCATTTGTAACCTTATTTATTGACCCATGTATACATGTGGGCCAGAAAACATGCCCTCTACCATACACCACAAATCTCCTGAGTGAAGGCAGACAATGCATCCAAGCCCCTGATGCCATTACCTGAAAAAAAAAAAAAAAAAAAGGGTCCCTATACCCAAAAGACATCCCTAACCTGCATACATACAACCATACCCTATACCCCAGGCACTCATCTCCCTACAAACCAAGGCCTGCCTGACCAAGGAACACACCAGTCATCAGAACATGAACCTGCATGTAGCAAGTTCAAGCCAAAATGTGATTGCTTAACCCAACTACACTAGACTAAACCTCTTAAGCCCCTCCCCATCATTATCTCATTTCCTCCCAACCATCCCTGCCTCCACTTAACCCTTTCACCTCCCCAACCCACTTAACTCCCCTAATATTAACTTAACCCCCCCCCCCCCATGAAGATGTCCCGGGACAACTTAGTTTGTTGCCAAACTTCATTTATCTGCTTTCAGTTTGTTGCAACCTCAGCAGTTAACTGATTATGTGTCAGGCAAGCCATTTTGCATATGATAGCAGTTACAGTTATGTTTAATCTCTCAAACAATAGACATAGCTCCTAATGACAGTTAAGTGTTGCCTGTCTTTTCCCTCTGTCCTTTGATTTACAATATTTTCTGGTGTTGTTTTCTAGATTATGCTAGAGAGGACAATGGGGAAGATTGTCTACTTTTGCTGAAAGTATTTTGGGTTGTTATAAACAACTATGTACCGCTAAAGTTAAATAAAAGTGACTGTAGTTTAATATCTTATGTGATGGAAGAGGTAAGAGTTTACCTTTTGCAAAGAAAGGGGTAAAGTTTAATCTGTGCTTCACCTCAGCCCGTAACTCTTAACCAATCAGGGACAAATTTCAACAGAATCTGGGACATCCATAAAAAGTAGGAACACTTCTGAAATATTGGTATTGTTAGCATGAAACATTGGCAGAGTAAGGGAATGTGAATCGGAATACATTTTCTGAAGTAAACAATTCTGTATATATAGGGTTCCTATCAGATAGTCGAACTTCTGCAAGTTCGAACCTCATATGGTCGAGACCATAAGTTCGAATTTGCAGAAGTTTGAGCGTTTCAACAGAAATTTGCGTAAGGGGAGGTTTCCATTTTGTTCAATGTGGTGCGATCTCGGAGTTGGTATATTTAAGTAGTGGGGGGTGTGGGGGGTGCGGGGGGCTTGCCCACCTGCGTACAACAATTTATTTTGTTTTGTTTTCTTTTTTTTTTGTTTTTTATTCATAGTTGAAGTTTTCTAACTTCGAACAGGATGGTTTGAACTTTCCATGTTCGAGGTTATTAAACTTCGACTATGTAATATAGACCCACACACATACATACACACACATATATATATATATATATATATATATATATATATATATATATAAACATCAAACAGGCCCTGTTTTCAATATATATTTTGGTTGAAAATATTAGCTCTGTTCCTTTTAATCCAGATCATTTGTGCTACAAGGCTAAGAAGTATGGCCTACATGCAATTTTCAGCTATTGCAGTACTCAGACTTTGTTACTGCCCACATGTGGCAGAATGGAAGGATTTTATGTCATAATTTAGGCAGTTCTTCGTACGTGGGAGAGTTGTCATTTGCGTCCTCTGACCTGACAGCTAGCTTAATGTAGGTGATAATGGGGTGGTCATACTGATAATGTGTCTGCCTGATAGACGTAATGTAAAGGGTTTGCTTCCCAACTTTGATTGGGGGGTCATTTGGGGGGAGTTGTGGAGCCTGTATGTATAGCTGTTGAGAGGTAAGGTTTGTACTCACTTCTACTGCAGTCATTGCTGTTGTCCAGAAGTGGCAGAATGGACAGAAATGTACCTCATAATTTAGGTCCATTCTTCAAATGTTGCAGGGTTCTTGTTTTTGAGTCCTTAGACGTTATTGTTAGCTAAATCCAGATGGTAAGGGGTGGGTATAGTGATAATGTTGCCTCACAGACATGAGGTAAAGATTTCATTCTCATCACTGATTAGAGGTCATGGGGGGGGGGGGTCCTAGAACCCGTAAGTATGAAGTGGTTGAATTGGTAAGCACAATACCTTTAAGAACATGGCTATTTATAATGTGGAACAAATGGACAAAAGGTGGAACGCTTTTGATGGCTTATTAACAACTTTAACTATGAGGCTCACAGGTCAGTTAATGGTTGATTAGTTTATTTATAGAATAGGTCATTTAAGGAAATAATGATTCAGTTTGAACATGAACTGTTATGACCCAAAATGATGAACATTCAGCAGGATGTGGTACACCTGAGAGGTATGGGAATGTTATTGAGGTATTTCAATTGCTGTTTTATGCATCTTAGCTGTCAGTGCTGTGTGCATGTTGCATTAGAGATTAGAGAGCACAACCTGGATAACTGGATGGGAAACAGAAAATATACCTCTGGGATTCCACCCATGTCCCTGCTGGACAGGGGCATTGGGTGCTGATTTGTCTAAACATGGGCTAAACGCTTGGCTAGGATTATAAGGGACTCAAGGCCAATAGCCTAGTAACCTCCTCTGATCCTATGAACAAAGCAGTACAGGGTTGAAGCTGCTAAGGTTGCACTCTCTTGGGGATGGGGGCTGCAGACCAGTGTAGCTGCTATGCAGTTGATGAACAGAGTAGGCCCTTGGCAGCACTTAATGTTGTCATTAAGTTTTGGTTATGTGTGTGCTGAGAATTTACAGTTTTCCTTTCTTTTGCAGGTGAGGAAATGTGGAGTGGGCATTGGTCGCTGACCTGAAGGAAATGTGCTCGAAATGTGATGGAGGCTGTTAATGTGCTCGAAATGTGATGGAGGCTGTTGCAGTGGATGTCTCAGTCACTAGAGTGGTGTGCAATGAGGTCACAGATGGGGAAGCGCAGAGTGAGCAACAGCCTGAAGGATGTGGATTTGAAAGGTAATGGATTCTGCTGTGGTGGATGTTCCGGTTGCTGGAGTGGGGCACAATGAGTTTGAAGGTAATCGTATTTTTTAGTGCTCATTAAGGCACATCAGATTTGGTGCGGTTTGGGGTAGTGTCAGGGCAAATGAGGAGGCGGTATGTTTGGGGCAGGGTACAGCAGGGTTGGGAACTGTTTATGAGGAGTCTGGGGTTTCCACAGGTGGGGTGGAGTCACAACAATCATAGGATCATAGGATGTTACAAGGCTAATGGTGCTAGGGAGTCTTACAAGCTAGCCAAGTTTAACCCTTATTCCACATGTGGCACATGAACACAGATAGAACTTTTGGGGTGAATTTACAGTTACCCATCCAGTTGTTCAAACTGTGTTTGAAGAGGGCCAATGAGGTGTTCCATTTGACATGAAGTGGGAGTTTATTCCAAAGGTGTAGTTTCTTCTGGGAGACAAATCCTTCCCTCAAGCAGTTTCTACTAATGTCACATACCAGGTTCAGGTCCTTAGAGTGAGTAACACATGTACCACTTGACTTGCGCTTTGGGCTGATAGGAAGACTTGGTATATGTGCAGCTTTTAAGAGTAGGTAGGGTTTGATGGAGCATTGTAGGTATGCAGGTGTTTTGCAGGATATGTTGAGGAACTGTGTGCTTTGTCATCTATGTAAAGTTAGAAGGCTTAAGCAAGGCATTGTTTTGGGATTCCTTGCAGATGTAGGCCATGTTTTAATTCCTTACCAGATGCAAGGATAACACATGGAAATGAAAGCTTCGAAGGAAAAGCCAAAGACAAGCAGCGGATTAAGGATGTTGTTCAGCTTGCTGGGTCTGTGAGGTTTCATGTTGGCAGTTTATTTGGGTAATTTTGTGTTAGGGTTATTAAGTTGATGCATGGTGTTACCATTGTGGTGGAGTTGTTGGGGATTAGGGTCCATTTTCATTTGTTTAATATGGCAGTGGTATGGTTGGCGTTGTTTGTGCTGCCAGATGAGATGTGTCAGGTTGCTTTATGATTAAAAGGTTTGCTGCATGGGTTTGGGGCACTTTGTATAGGCAAAACCTATAGTAGGGCATTGCCAGATTGGTTACATTTGGTTGCAGTTGCCTGAGGGAAGGAGTTTGGGAAAGATTTAGTATTTGTCAGGCTTGGGAACAAGTTAAGGCAATTCAGTTGGCCAAGGAGGATTTAGCTGCAAGTAGTACAGTTGCATGGCTGACAAGGCTATATGAACTTACTGAATCATGATCGGTGGTTCATTGGTTTGAAGGGTTGGGGTAAGTTTTATAGTGTGAAAAGTGACAGACAGTTATTGACAAGATAGGTTTTGATGTGAGGGCTGGTGTTGATAAATGGTGATTCATTAGGTTACAGCTCATGTGGCATTTATTTTATGGATGCATTGAATGAGAGGGGGGTTTGCTGGTCAGAAAATACTATAATTGTCATTAAATGTTTGGTTTAGTGAGGAAAGAGTATACCAAATGATGTTGGCTTAATCCCTTTTAATGTGCAGCAGGTTGTTTAATTTTTGATAGGAGAGAGGGGGAATAACCTGGTCAGGCTGGTGGGTAGAGAAGAGGAGCAAGCTTGCCCTCTTCTGCTCCCCCTCTGGGGTTGGAAGTTCATTTCAATGAATTGGAAAGGAAAGTGAGCACTTGGAGGCTACTTGATAAGTGAAATAAGCAAGCAGAGGTAAGGACACTGCTTATTTGGTTGGCTGTTTAATTGGTTTACCTTTATATTACTGAGAATTACAACTATGAGCGCACTATTGTGTTACTTTAAACTGCGAAAACCAAACGTCGAAGTCAACAAAGTTTGAAAATCAAAATCTGGAAAACCAGATTACATGACTTTCGAACTACAAATTACACTGCAGATCGTTATGCAGGGGGACAAAGCCCCCTGCACCCCCCCTACTTTGATACACTTATTCTGAGATTGCACTACAGTGAGGGGAAAGGGTTCATTTACCGATCCCCACTATAGTGCGATCTGCACCTGAAATGCCGAATCTGCAATGAGCAAATACCAATGTGCATTCGCTCATTGCAAATTTGGACCATTTTTTGTCAACATTCTGTGATTTTGAAAATGCACTTTCGACCTTCTTGGGATTGAGCTTGTGCATATTGGTAACATAAAGGTAAACCATTTAATTCAATAAGTGGTAAAGGAAGTGAAAAATGGGACACTGCTTCATAAGTAAAATAAGTTATTGGAGGTTAGGATGCTGTGATTAATAAATAATATTGGTTAATGAAGTTATGTTTATAGAAGTTTAATTAAGGTTGTCAAATGTCAATCGGTGTGATGTGTGTTTATTGAAGAGGACCAGGACAAAAGAGGTTTGGTAACAAATCAGTTTGTCCAGGGACATCTTCAGGTAGGGTGATTAGGTAGAAATAGTACTGGAAATTAAAAGACCAGGGGAAGAAAGCAAGTAGGGAGGAGGGAGGAGGGAATGTAGGATGATTAGGAGGAAATGAGGTAAGGGTAGGGAGGGAATTAATGGATTTCATGTAAGTGTAACTGGGTAAGGAATCACATTTTGGTGTGAACTTGCTACCCACCCTTCCTCCCTTTTTTGTGAAACAGTGGTTGATTGTGGTTATTTTATAAGTTTGGGCAGGGTGGAAATGAGCAGCAGGCTTGCCCTCTTCTGTTCCCGTTCTGGTGTTGGGTGTTCATTTCAATGAGATGGGAAAGAAAAGTAAGAAGATGGATGCTGCTTGATAAGTAAAATAAGCAAGCAGAGGTAAGGGCACTGCTTATTTGGTTGGATGTTAATTCAATAATGGTAAAGGAAGTGAGTGATGGGAAGCTGATTCCTAAATAAAATAAGCAAGCGGAGGTAAGGACACTGCTTATTTGATTGGAAGTTTAATCCAATAAGTGGCAAAGGAAATGAGAAATGGGATGCTGCTTCATAAGTAAAATAAGTGAGTGGAGGT
Organism: Protopterus annectens; assembly: GCF_019279795.1. Classification (NCBI taxonomy): domain Eukaryota; kingdom Metazoa; phylum Chordata; order Ceratodontiformes; family Protopteridae; genus Protopterus; species Protopterus annectens. Next base: position 496,268,237 of record NC_056741.1, read on the forward strand.
TAGGACACTGCTTATTGGGTTGGGTGAGTGAGGTCACGCTGTCCTAGTTAACAGTTATATGGATGCTTATGTTGTGATTAATAAATAATATTAGTTAATAAAGTTATGTTTATGGAAGTTTAATAAAGGTCGTCAAACGTCATTTGGTGTGATGTGTGTTTATTGAAGGGGGTCGGGACAATATGTAGTGATATGAATTTCCCTTATTCTCATAAATTGTTCCTTACACCTGCTGACAATGCCTCTATTCTTCATCACTATTTCTCCATCCTTGCAGAAAAGAACCCAGGCAATATCCCTGCCATTCATGTCATCAAATGATTTGCAAGAATATGTTTGAGGCCATTCAAAATTCATTCTTCATGGCCTCACTAAATTCCTTCTACAGTTGTTCCCTCACATTAATAACTGCTGCACCTGCTCTCTTTCTGTTCTGCTGGTACTGAAGTCTTAACTATCCTTTATTAGCATTGTACAGAAGGACATTTTAAGTAGATAGCTTCTCTCACCAATACTGGCAACCTGCAAGGCCTTGGTTTCCCCCAGTGATGACCTTTTGCCTGCACTTACTTGCTGCTGCCTCAGTAATTGAAGTCAACACAGACCACTCAGAATTCACATCCACAGCCTCCTTTTGAATACAAAAAAAATCCACATCCACAGCCTCCCCTTGTATACAGAATATCCACATCCACAGCCTCCCCTTGTATACAGAATTTCCACATCCACAGCTTCCTTTTGTACAAAGAAGAATATTCACATCCACAGCCTCCCCTTGTATGCAGAATATCCACATCCACAGCCTCCTCTTGTATACAGAAGAATATCCACATCCACAGCCTCCCCTTGTATACAGAAGAAAATCCGTATTCACAGCCTCCCCTTGTATAAGAAGAAAATCCACATCCACAGCCTCCCGCGCATACAGAAGAAGTTCTTCTGCAAGGGGAATTTGAATTCAGCATGCTCAGCTGTACCATGATACCCTCTTTATATTTATAAGTTTAGCTTTTTGGGTCTGTCCAGCTACTACCTCAGTTGTTTAACCCAGTTCAGCACTTCTCTTGATCTGAGTGCCCTGAACATATAACCCAAGCTGTGTTGGCACATGTGAAAAATCAAACATTAACATATGATCCAAGTGCTCAGATACAGTTGCACTTAAGAGCTGCCCTACCTTTAAACCTGATATTCATTTTGGAAAATCCATGGCTAGCACAGACATCCAGTAATAATTAATTATTCATGTTCAGATCATGCAAGCAACACTTCCTAGTCACCTTCCTTCAGTTATCTCCATGGTACATAGTGCCATGTCAATCACCTCATCTATGCTATTCACAATAGTAAAATGTCCTCAATAGACATTAGGTACACATTCACAAACAGAAGAGTTTTACTTTCTGCATCTGTCAGTCACACATACCTAGTGGTAAATCAAAAATTGTTCTGCACCCAGCTGGGGACTGTGAGCATTCACACACCCTCCAGTGCTTCTTTCAATGGCAGCTCCAGAGAAGGAGAAAAAGCAACCTAAATGAGACATGACCATTTATGTCCCAAGAGCCAGTTTCCATTACTAGGACTTTCTGTGCTAAAATCTTTTCAGTTCTGCCAGCCACTCATTTGGCATCATATCAGACTACCACCTTTTGTCTTGCAAATTATGAGTCAATCTGTCAGCTCAATGAAGCTTTTTTTTGGATATGCTTGGCTGGACTACATGGGTACCAAGACTGCAGAGCACTCACTATGGAAGATCACCCCAAGGAATGGTTACAGGAGCAGGTCAGGTTAAACCTTTTCTAGATAAGTATAAACTATCATGTGGATCAAAATTTTGGATCAGTTTGTTTTTGATCCTTCTTTTAGACCACTTTGCAATGATGTCCCTACCAGATTCATAAAGTCATAATATCATTGATCTAACAATGACAGGGGCTCACAAATCTTTCTATCATGACAAGGTTATGACTCCAAGACAAATCTTAAAAATTCCATCCTCAGATCTTTACATTGTTGTGGTAGAGGTGGGTGCATACTGTTATGATCCTTACAATTATGTTAAGTGGTGCTTTCTGGTCCTCCTGGGGCTACTCATAATAAATTCGTCTAAGAGGGTGAGTGAGGAAATGAGTGATCCATCTATAAATAATCTATCTTCCCCATCATAAAAAGCTCAGATATAGTTATTACAGTATTACTCTCATTAGGTCAAGAAAATATGGCAATGTTGAGTGGATTTATAAATAGGAAACATTACCCTACTGGTAGGGTACATTACATTGACCATGAAACAGTGGCAAACTATTCTGCAACTAAGCCATGATAGGGCAAATTATTATCTTAGGGATACAAATTCAAAGGTGAACATTCCAGAGTCACATTTTGTTAGTGCTGCTCTTTTGTCTTGCCCTTAACCCATTAAGCTGTTTACTTAACAGATTAGGTCATGGTTACAATTTGGATCCCAAAAATAACAAAGTATAAAGATTTCTCATCTTTTTGTGGTCAATTTAAAAGTATATAGTTCATCAGATGAGGAACTGAAAGCACGACTTCAAGTAGTCAAAACATTCTCAGATGATATAAGAATGTCATTTAGTCTTGATAAATGTGCAAAAGCAACCTTTAAAGCAGGGAAGCTGTGACACCAAGAAAACATCAGTCTGGGGCAGGAATGTAATATAAAGGAACTTGAGCAGGTGAGAGTGTATAAGTATTTGAGAACTGATGAAGGATCGACAACAATAAACTATGAACAGATGAAACAATACTAATATAATGAACCTTAGTCATACTTTGAGTTAGGAATGGAGCCTACTCCCATCATGTTATTAGACAAAGATTGATTTCTTGTGAGTCAGTTGCCCGAAGTTCAAGATGCTGATGACCTGAGCTCCTCCACAGAAAATCAATGTCAGTGAGTCATACCAGTGGTGATACCCTTATCAGGGGTAATTTTCCCCTTCTTCAAGTTGGTGCAACAGTGAAGGTGATACATATAAGTTTGAGTTATGAGGGGGCTTGCCACCTCCCCACAAAAAAAAAAATTAAAATGTGATTTTCAGTCTGTTTTTTTTTTTAAAGGAGTAAAGCTCAGGGATTCTACTCCTCAGTAGATTGAACTTTGACTATTCATAGAGGAAGTGTGTCACTGATACTAGGTTTAATTATTATTTGCAGCAGACGTTAGATAAGAACTAAACCAGAATCTGTAAAAAGGAATAAATGGCATTTTCTTCAGACTGCTAAATCAAATGATTAATTCTTATTTGTGATGACTCACAGCTTTTTATTTGACAGAGTTAGGTCAAGTCTGCCATTCAGTGTTTTTAAAATATGCAACAGTTCTGGTGAACAGTCACATATATATGTATATATATATATATATATATTATATCAAAGCATATTTACTATATATATCACTCACACACACACACACACACACACACACACACACACACACACACACACACACACACACACACACACACACACACACACATATATATATATAGGTTTACTATCAAAATCTCGAGCACCCATCGTCGAATGCTCATATTGGCGACTCCTTTACATGAAAGCCGTAATGCAGATTTCTCAAAATAGCAAAAAAACACTGAACTTTGACATATGTGACCTCTCCACACCACAAAACAAGTGCTTCCATGGAACTAGTGAAAAACCTTCACAGCAACTGGTAAAATCTAAAAATCTAAAAAGCTTTATTGTACCACACACCGGTTATAAAGCTTTTTGGATTTTACCAGTTGCTGTGGAGGTTTTTCACTGATTCCAGTTGTGGTTTGGAGTTGGAGGTATTGTTAAGTGCTTCCATGGGTCAAAAAGGGGGCGAGATTTTTCTTTTCGGAATATCAGTGTTCGACATTATCAACAGTCGCAGTTCGGAGTTCGTGTAAGTGGTGCCGACAAGGGATAATTGACATTTTGATGGTAAGCCATATATATATATATATATACATATATATGTATATATATGTATATATATATATATATATATATATATATATATATATATATATATATATATATATACATATATATATCTTGGGCTAAAAAGAAGTTAACACTAATATATGGAGTTGAAACAGCAGCAAAACAGCATCAAAATATTTCATATATATATATATATATATATATATATATATATACACATATATATATCTATATATATGTATGTATATATAGATATATATATATATATATATATATATACATACATATCTATCTATATATATATATATATATATATAATATGGGTCCACTTTGTAATTTAGAAAGGCCAAAATCTCGAGTTTCAAAATACCGATCCCAGAAACTCGAGATTTTGGAATCTCGAAATTACAAAGTAAAAAAAAAAAAAACAATAAAAACACTAAAAACTGTTTTTGCAGTAACCTAAATATACCATCTCTGAGATCATGCTACAGTAGAGAGAATAGTAAGCATAATGGGAGCATTACAATTCTCTTCACTGCAGCTCAATCTCGGAGATGGTATATTTAAGTTGCAGGGGGTGTGAGGGGTGCAGGGGGGCTTGCCCCCCTGCAAAAACATTGTTTTACTTAGTTTTTTTTTTTTGTACCACTTTGTAGTTTCGAGATTCCAAAATTTCTATGTTTTGAGTTCGCTGTATCAAAACTCATGATTTTGGGCTTTTGAAATTACAAAGTGGACCCATTTAATATACATATATATATATATATATATATATATATATATATATATATATATATATATATATGTATATATATACATATATATCTATATATAGGTCTACCTGAAAACGCCGAAAGTCCACAACACCGACAACGAGAACACCGACACAGGAAGATCGACAACGGAGATGATCGAAAGTTGAGAATCCCAACTCTGAGAACACCAACATGTTAAAGTAAGTGTGCGATAGGGACGGACATTAGGGTCAGGGTGTGGGTAAGGAAAGTGTGTGATAGTGACGGATGTTAGGGTAGGGTGCGGGTCAGGTAAGTGTGCAATAGTGATGGACTTTAAGTTTAGGGGCGGGTTAAGTGAGTTAGGGTTAGGGTGTGGGTAAGGTAAGTGTGCGATAGTGACAGACTTGAGGGTTAGGGGCAGATTAATTGAGTTAGGGTTAGGGTGCGGGTAAGAAGGTAGGTGTGCAATAGTGACGGACCTTAGGGTTAGGGTTTGGGTTAAGGTTAGTGCATAGATAGTTGTGTATGTAAGGTTTAGTGTGGGTTGGTAAGGTTTTTGGTGTGCTGGTGTTGTGTGTGTGTTTTTCGGGAAAGGTATTTGTTTTGTTGATTGTCGGGATTGTGGTTTGTCGGGCATGTGAAGTTTCATGTTTTTGAACTTTCAGTTTCTTTCAGTTTTGTTATGTCAGTTATTTCATTGTCGGTGTTTTGGCATGTCAGTGTTATCAGGTAGACCCATATATATATATATATTTATATATATATATATATATATATATATATATATATATATATATATATATATTATATCTTGGGCTAAAAAGAAGTTAACACTAATATATGGAGTTGAAACAGCAGCAAAACAGCATCAAAGTATTCTATTATGACTAAATTTTCCCATCAATTTGAAATAATTAGTAAAATGGGACTGAAGTATTTTTTTAAATATTGTTTTATATATTATTAGCAATATAAATTGGCTCCCATTCTTTGAAGTATGTCTACAACTTGGCCAATGTCCAGAATAGTATATAGTAATCCTAAACAATAAGTAATAAATCATATGGACCACTTATATCTCTTTCATAGACCACGTTGCACTTTAGAATAAGACTGCCTCACATTTTCTTAAATTCAACCACTACTATAACTCATTTAGGAAGTGTATTCCACTTACTCAGCACGCTTTCTGTGAAATATCTCAACTGATAGAATCCTTAAATTATGTGTTCTAGTTTTCAAGTATTTATACCCCTTTAGAATCTGTGAATTCCCCTGAAATTAGCAAAAGCTTTTTATTCCAGTTAGACTCTCTGGATGTCTTTAAATTGATTGCAATGTTTTCCCTGTCCTGCTCTGTCCTGCTTTGCTGGCTTTCGTTACATTGTTTTAGCCTGTATTTACAGAGCTGTAGATTACAAGTTGTCTAAATTTAAAACAGCAGATTTACTCTTATTAATTTTATAGCTCATAAAATCTCATTTCCTTGTAAGTCAAACAACTCTAAGAGTAAAGACTGAATCCAAAAGCATGTTTCTACTTCATATTCCTGCATTACTACAGCCAGAAACATTGAGCAGGCAGAAAAAAAGTTGAAGTTTCAACCATGGAGAAAAGAAAGAAAAAAGAAAAACACTGAGACTGACTCACTGCTTGAGTGAAAATAGAATACACACGAGCAGTTTATTTGTGGTTTGCTGACCAGGTTAGTCCCACAAGACTAGCTGCTTCTTTTCAAGAAGATCGAATGTGGCATTTTATACCACTAGGAGAAATTGGGCCAGGGCATTGAGGAATTTCCGCATACTCTTTGGTGCTACTAGGTGGTGCCAGAGTACTCCTAAAACAGCAAGGAAGAGGTCTAAGGGAAGCAGCAGCGTGAAGGAGAATACAAACGGTATGGACATACCTCCTAACTGTCCCTAAATTTCAGGGATGTCCCTGATTTTGACACAAATGTTAGTTCTGTCCCTCTGAATCCCTTCTAAAACTACTGACTTTGGGCAGAAAGGTGGTGAATTACACCTAACGAATAATGACAATAATTAAGAGTCAGACACTTCTTTTACTTCAGAAAAGGTGTATTAATTCATATGCTCTGATTCTCTCAATGTTTCAACTTAATAGCACTAATATTTTAAAGGTGCCCCTGATTGTCCCTGACTTTTTCTTGACTTTTCCCTGAGTCTGTTCAAATATGTACCTGATTGGTTGAGAGGTCTGGGTAAGGAGAGTTTGGAGTTGGAAAGTGAGAATTTTGAGAAAAATTTGTTTGATATGGAGTTTTATGTCTATAAAGATTCCCATGTTGTGGATGTTACAACTGAGCAGTATTCAGCTGTCTCCTCGATGAAGGAAGGGGAGTCTTTTGAACTGGTACATATAACAGAATCAGGATCAGGAAGGCTTGCAAATGATGTTCTGTTAAAAATAATCAAGCTGAATGATTGAGGTGACAGTTCTGCTGTTTCACAGGGTGAAATGGCAGATAATGTTTTCAGACATACTTGGAATGGTAATGTGGAAAAGGAACCAGGTCATGTGGCAGTAGAGAATGTGGCAGCAATGCCAAAAAAATAAAAGAGGCAAACAGCAATAAATTGGGAAAGTTTCTCATTTTGTGGCAACAAATAATGCAGTAGTTAAAACATATGCAGCAGTGACAGCAGGCAAAAAAGAGCAGCAACAAACTGTAGCTAAATCTGTTTGTAAAAAAAAAGAGAAGGCAAGTTGTGAGAATAAGAACACAAATGACAATGTAATAGATATTATGTATGGAGCAATTTGCTAACTGTTCTGGGTTTTAAAGCTCAAGAAATTCAGTCATTTACACATATGAGGACAGAACTTTTTGTGACTTAACATTTCAAACTGGTGGACTGATGAATACATTTCTGGAACTGTCTAACAAAAAGGACATGTATCTGTGAAACAATTACTTGTTTTCTGGTGGCAACACAAATTTTAAAAAATCTTACTTTGCAGTTTCAAACTGATGAAGTGGAAGTAGATGATGTTAAAAATGGATACAGGTCCTGAGTGAAACTATTGTGAAAGTTAGAAATGAGAGAAATATGAAATAGAGGGTGGGGGTTGGAAGCCATTTTCAAATGTGAAGCAAACATGGTGAAACACTTGCCAATTGTTATTTTTTTGGCTGGTCATACAGGGGATCTAAGACATGCTGGACAGTTTAAATCATCTTTCTTTTATGGGGACTTCTCTCATTTTAATTAATGAGTGTGACAAGGTACAGTGTAACCATTGTGAGAGAAAGGACATACAACAAGAAGGTGTGTGCCTGAATGCAAGTAGTGTAAAAAAGAGACAACAGTAAATAATGAAAAAAATAAGGAGAAGGGGAAAGACATACATGAGGAAGGACAGCATGAGGCTGGAGTGAAATAGGTAAAGCAGAAACTGTACAAGAAATGAAGGAAAAAATGAGGAGAGAGTACATGGAGGAAGCAAGACCAGGGGAAAGGATTGATACTAATAATGTTTTGAAGTTCTAACCATTGAAAAATATTATTCTGATGACCAAGGATTATCCGTACATAAACAAAGAAAACAAATATTCAGTTGGCGAAAGAGTAAAAATAAGTGAATAGAAATTTTAAAATATTCCCCTAAACCTAAAAAAAAGGAAAAGCAACAACTTTAGAGTACTGTTAGCAAATGTGAATACCATTAATAACACTGTAAGGATAGGGATACTAGAATGGTGTGCTAAATGTGATGTGGGTGTTATATTGTTAGACAATGCAAATTTCCTGACAAGTGAAGAAAGACTGCAAACAGAAAAAATGCAGAGTGGAACTATAATATGAACTTAGAAAGTGAACATTGTTCTGTAGTGGCTGTGTTGTTTAAAAATAGTGACAATACTAGAGGCGACATTGGTAAGGATGGAAAGGTTAACTGTTGTGGATGTGAGTTGGAGAGAACATTTATAGAATTATAGCATTACATGCATGTATAACTAGCAAGAAAATAAATAATCTTTCATCAAATATTGCACTGCACTATATAGTAATTGATATGATAACTATAAGTACATGTGATTTTAATTGTGATTTAAAGAGAAAAATGTAAAAAAATACAGGAAGTGATAAAATGTGGAACAAAAGTCAATAGACTTGTAGAAGTGCGGCAATTGGATCTGAAAGTAATTATTTTGCATTATCAGAATGTTTGGGGGCAGCAAATGGTGATACGCTTGTGATGGGTTTTTCAGACCATTCAGCAATATGGATGGAGGTGATAGAACAAAGGGAGTATATCAAAACAGGAAATGGAATAAAAAGAAAATGAGAAATTATGAACTGAAATTGGAGTGTGGGATGTATTGCTGTTATGGAAGGATCATATAACCATAAAGAATGTCTATAAAAAATGGTCTAAATGGTAGATTGAATTCAAAAAGAAGTATAAAAAGTGTTTTTTTTCTCAATGGCAGGATTAAGTAAGAAAGGAAGGGAAAATTAAGTATTGGAATATGCATAGAAATGCATTAGAGAGTTTGAAGAATAATACAAGACAGTATTATGATATGGAAAAAGAAATATATAAATGAAATCGAGAAAAAATTAAAGCATTACTGTTTAAGCAGAAATATTAATTACAAGGAAGAAGGGAGGATGTATCTGCATATTTGGGTAAAATAGTAAAGTAGGATATTAGTATAATGAAGGAAGTGAAAAAATATAAAAGATAATTAAAAGAACACAAGGCTAAATTGTGCATATTGTAGTACAGCATGTGGAAAACAGATATAAAAGCAAACAAAAGAAAAACAGAGTGAATGGAAAGCTAAAAAAAAAACATTTCCAGAATGAGCTAAGGAAAATTTTTAAAAATAAATAAGAATTAGTGAATTGGATGAAGTACTTAGGAAAGTAAATGTGAATTGAGTATCATGCCCAGATAGCATACGGTATGGACTGTACAAAAAATTAGTGAAGTGGCAAAGACAGTATTTTGTAAATATACTGACTGAATGGTGGAAAAGGAGTTTGTTTATGAAGATTTATGTAGTTGGACATTAACATTTATATGGAAAAAAGATGAGAAGAATGAAGACCCATTACACTAAATAACACAGATTATAATTTTTATGAGAATAATACAAGGAAATGGAAGGAAGGTGAGGGATATTATGGAATAAAGCATATATGATATAAAAGGGGAAGGGATGTCAGGAATTGTTATTGGCTGTGAGAGGAATTGTGTGGTATTGAAAATTTCTAAGCCTAACCAACTTTCTAAATTCTGAGCATATTTTGCCTCTGTAGCTGAAAAGAGAGTTATTTCTTCTTATCAAGTGCCTGTTTGCAGAATCATAACACTATATTTTGACATTGTTTCAGATCATTGACTGAACCATGTCAACAAAAGGTATGGAATTTTTATGTGTGGAACTCTGAGCTGTCATGAAGTTCCTCTTCCTGAAGAAGAAAACTCCAAAGGAAATCCATGAATGTATGATGCAAGCATTGAGTGACAAGTGCCATTTAGAAAGCTGGTGCAAACTTTCAGCATGGAGATTTTGAGACTGAAGATGCAGCAAGGTTTGGGAGGCCTCAAACTGTATCAGTTATGGAAATTGTTGACTATGTCCATGACCTGGTTTTGCCAGATTGGTGAATATCAGCCAAAACAATTGCTGAGACACTACAGATATCCAGGAAATGTGTTGTGTTTATAATCCATGAGCAGTTGGGTATGCAGAAACTGTCAGACAAGTGGGTGCCCAAATGTTTGAATGCCTATAAGAAAAGACATGAAGTAAACACTTCCAAGTTCATTTTATGTAATTTTCATCGAGCTGGTACCATCTTTTTGGAACGTCTAGTTACTAGTGATGAAACATGGTTATACCACTATGATCCTGAGACAAAACAACAATCCTTGCAATGGCAGCATTCGGGTTCATCAAGGCCAAAGAAGTTCAAGACCCAAATGTCAGCAGGAAAGGTCATGACCACAGTGTTTTGGTATCAGGATGGTGTTGTAATCACTGGCTATTTTTCAAGGGGCCAAACAGTTAATGCAGAATATTACTGTAATGTGCTGTGATGATTAAAGGAGGCATTGAAAGAAAAAAAGAAATGGAAGCTGTGGAATGCAATGCACCTGTTTACAAGGCTGGCAAAACAAAGGATGCTTTGACAAAATTGAGGTTTGAGTGCATAGACCATCCACCCTACTCACCAGATCTTGCTCCATCTGACTGTTTCCTGTTTCCAAGTCATGAAAAGAGTTTAAAAGGGAAGACATTTTCTGGTGATTCGGAGGTGATTGCTGCAGTGGAGCAGTATTTCACTGACCGGATTTCAGACTTTTTTTGGCAGGGTTACAGAAACTTCAGACACGATGTGCCACATGTGTTGAACTTCAGGGAGAATATTGTGAATAACTTGAATGTTTCATGGTTCATCATTCCCTTCTTGGTTGGGCTTAGAATTTTTCAGCACCTCCCCGTAAGTAAAAGGAAGGATGTGAAACTTATGTTAGGTGATATTAGCAAGTCATTTGGTACATTAGGACACAATGCCTTGTGGGATGTTATGGAGAAGTATGGAATAGGTAACTGAGTTAGGAGAGTGTGTGTGTCAGCATTTCAAAAATTAGTGAAAGGGTCACTGAATAAAGAAATATACATAAAGTGTTGTACAAGACAAGTATGTCCCGCAAGTGGAATATTGTTTGCACTGGTAATGAATACAACAGCGAGTGAAATAACATAAAATGAAATATGCTAGATACGTGATGCAAAAGAAGGTAGTGATTCCAATAGTTTTGACATACACAAAGGATATAGCTGCAGATGCTAAGAACAAAACATGGATGAGGGAAGTGTTGGTTTGTCTGAATGAATGTTTAAATGAAATGGGAATGGTCTTGTATAAAGATGAATGAAAAGCTTTCGTTGCAAATTGTGGGGAGGGGTGTATTTTTTAATGAATGAGATGTCTTTGCTATGGATAATATTTGAGAAAAATGATATAAGTATGATGCAGTTGGAGGGTCTGATAAAAGACCTATGTCTTCTGTGGAGGATGTATAGATTAGCTTTCAGGAAAAAGGTGTATCTGGTTAATTCTGTATTAATGGGGAAATAGCATGTATGTCAAATGTTTATATGTTCCCACAAAAATATGAAAACAAAATTGTACAGTTGATGTTTTCTTTCATATGGGGTTCAGGATTAAACACACTGAAAAGAGGTATATTTTATATGAGTGAAGATGAAGGGGGATTGGAATTATAACACCAGTTGTTTATTCTGCTTCTTTAAACTTTATAGACTATTAAAGTGTGTAAAGGAAGAGAATGAGAAATTAATAGTGAGAATGTTAAATGTAAGTACAAAAGTTTCTAGGAAGTTATGAGAATAAGAAAAACAGGAAAATAATATGTGCATACAGAAATTAAAATTATCAAGTAAAATTACTAACATGGAAAACAAAAATTGATTATATAGAGAAAGATGAATGTGTTATAATAATGTGATGAAACAATATTATTATGTAAATTCATGGAAACATTTATCAAAATAAGTGATTTAAGCCATTAAAGTCAGGAAAAAGTCATGCACCAAGAGAATAGAATGTCAGGATTTCCTGTGGAGACTGGTAATAAATAAGTTACCAGTAAAGATGAATATGCTATATAAAAAGAAAACTGAAAGAGGGTGTTTATTTTGTGGACAGGAAAAAAGTTTTTTTCTGGAATATGTTGTTGATGGGCCTTTTAGCTTTTCCCGGTTAAGGGTCGCCACAGCGGAACTCCGGTCCCCTAATGATTGGCAGTAGATTTTTACATGCCGAGTTGCCAGCTCTGATGCACAACCTTCAACGAAGGTACACCACGCTTTAGCTAAGAATTGAATAGGACAACGTCTTACTGTGAGGTGACAATGCTACTGCAGCAGCACCAAGAGTGGTTAAACTATGGAAATTACATAAACAATATATATATATATATATATATATATATATATATATATATATATATATATATGAGTTTTTAATGGAAAATGAATTTTGACAGATATATTGTGCAAAGTTAGATTGTGGTTGTGGAAGGAGTGGGAGTTGATTCTGGAAGAGTAACAATAGAGATGTTATAAGAAAAAAAAAAAATATATATATATATATATATATATATATACCTTTAAATATGTGCATTTTTGTAAATATGTAAATATGCAAAATATGTGTTTTTATGTTGTGCATAATAAAGTATCTCTACTCTTTTCAATAGGTGTCACGGGTTATTTTGAAACCAAAGACCAAGAGGCCAACATACATTTGTCAGCGCAAATAATTTTAATCACTGGGTATACATACCCCAAATAGGGCTAGAGTAAGCATATTGGTTTTGGCTGAAAAGCCTTCCTCAGTGCAATACTCACATTTAACCATACTCCCTCTTTAAATAACCACCATGCAGTGCTTATTGGTTAATTACAAGAGCTCATTAAGTCCCAGAGAAAAAAAGTGCTCCTAATAAAATAATCCATTTCCCCTCTTTTCCATTTAATATAGTGTACCGACCTATCTTGTCTATGCTTTTATACATACTGCTGTCTATAATAATAAATCTAAATCTAGCTGTGGGGTGCTTAATTTTATGTTTATGTAAAGCATTCCACTGACGACCACATTTAACATCACCAAGATTCTCACATATGCATAATTTTAGTGGACAGGAAGTTCTTCCTACATAAAAAGCAGGGCATGTACACAATCCCAGATAAATAACCCAGTCTGACTGACAATTACTATAAACATATATATCAAAGACCCATGATGTATTTTGAGTACTAAACTATGTAGTTTTAGATACATATTGGCAAAAACTACAATGGCTACAAGGATGACAGCCCTTTAATACCTCACCATGTAATGTTTGCTGCAACCCAATAGTCCTATTGTCCATATTGACTAGGTTGATGCATAAAATTCAGATTAAGACCTAGAACCTAAAGAAGACTGCCACTATAAAAATACTTTGTGCTGAAGGGTTTGCCATTTATATTTCTTTCAAAACCCCTGTGGTTTCAGAGATATGACCATTTGTTTGAAATTTGAGGACATAATTTGATTCTGTCAAATGTCTTAATCTCCACCCATTGGAAGTTACAGTACAGACTTCCTGAGCTCCAATGGAGTAACTGAGTTAAGAGAGAAATTAGAGGAATGAAAAACAATTGCACAAGAAAAACTGTCAAAAGCTTCAACTGCAAATTTGTGTTAATACAGTAGATTCATGAAAAACATTATATTGACCAAGAAACATTGGGCTGTTTGAAAAAAATGCGAATGAGGAAGTTTGAAAATATAAAGAATAAAATCTTGAGATTTTTGTAAGGTATAAAAAAGAAACATGGGCATGGGAAAGAAGGAGAGATCTGATATGGTGCACTATTTATGCCAAGGAGAATGCCAAACTAATCAGTACAAAAAGCAACTCCAATGATATTTGAAGAGAAATACATGCAAAGGCACCAAGTTATGGAAATTTTCACTATACAGAGGGGAGGAAATAGAAAAGAGGATTAGTAATGGAGAAGTTAAAGAAATAGAATTTGAAGCTATGGAATAACTGTGGAATGAAGGAATGTAATGCAGAAAGTCTAATACAAGTTATGTCACAGCATGATGGAACAATGAGTCCCCAAAATAAGGAGAAACAGGTAGAGCGGGAGATATCTGAAGAAGAAATATGGAAAGGAGAAAGAAAAAGAGATTTAATATTTTGCAATATTTATGCAAAGAAGAAAGCAAAACTAATCAATAGAAAAAAACAAGATAATTGAAGAGAAATACAGGCAAATGCATCTGGATATGGAAAATTTTACAATACAAAAAAAGAAAACAAAAGCAGGAAAGTAGAAAAGAGGATTAGTAATGGATAAGTTAAAGAAATGAAAACTGAAGTTGTTGATTTCCTGTGAAGTGAAGAATTTATTGTAGAAAATCCAACTCTAGTGACATCAAGGTATGACAGAATAATGAGTCCCCAAATAAAAGATAAACAAGTAAAAGGGAAGCATCTGATCAGTTGCCACATGAGGATACTCTGGAAACTTCAATAAGAAACTAGTACAAAAGTTCAGCTGGAGTTGAACAGCAAAAGAACAAAACTGTGGCAACTCTGATGCAGTGAATGTTATGGAGTGATAGGCCAGTGTGTTCCCATATGAAAGAACAATGGATGTTGCAGGATGCAGCTGAAGAGAATATGTCACAGGAAGATCTTCTGGAACTTTCTGTAGAATGCCCACAGGAAAAAGAAAATAAAGAATGTGACCTCAGTTTAGAAGAAAATGTTCTAAGGGAAGAATCTCTTCATTTAGTAGAGATCGATAGACATAATAAAATGCCATTATTGAAGCATCGAATAGGGAAAACTATAAAGCAATTAAGACAAGACACGTTGCTGACAGAGGAATATAGAAGAGGAAACAGGTCATCAAAAATATTGAAAAAGATATACATTATAAAAGCAAAGTACAGAATTAGAGCAGACCAAGATTTATACTATTGTAAATAATAGACTAAGGATATCATCACAGACAGAAAAAACTTGGAAAATATGCAGATTTATTTATTTGTTTGTTTATTTATTTATTTATTTTACATGTGTTTACTGGGAAAGTCTGACTGGACACATGTCCTTTTTCAGTGGAGGCTCGGGGAGCTCAGCTCCAGTAAATAGTATAAACATGTAGATAAGATAAATAATATAACAATAATTCGATTAGCATACCAATTCAACATTAGCATAAGACATAGAAAACAGCATCTAGTGGAAGCAAAAAACAAAAGAACAATACTAGTATATGGACAAAATGAAGGCAAGTTACAAAATAGCAACAACTATGACAGATGATAACAAGAACAAAGCCAGTTTTCTGTAAAGTATGAATTTAGGAGCTTTTTTAAATAAATAAATATAAAGGAAATGTATAAAATAAGTAATTAATTGATGACCCAAAAAAGTTTTGTATAGAATTAGGAACAAAGCATAAGGAATAGAAACACTACCACCACTAATAGATGAAATAGACATGTTTTGATGAAATATTTATGAAGACCCTGTGGAAGATAATAACATTGCTGAATGGACAGAAGAAGTAAAATAAACAGTAAGAAGTTCAAATGTACAGGATATGAAACTGGATGAAGTAAAATCTGAGAAATTGAAACAAAATGAAGAAACGCTCCTAACAGATGCAATACCTAACTTTTGTCTAAAAGTATTATCATCTTTATATGAAGATCTAGCCTTGATTAAGAACTAGTTATGTGCGCACCCCAAACAGACACCAAACTGGTTAGCAACAGGAAAAATGATACTATTCCTTAGGAGTGAACCTGCAAGCCATCCTGAAAAAATATAAACCAGTAACTTGCCTTCCAATGATGTATAAACTATATACTGGAATTGTTGCTAATAGAGTTTATAGTCATTTAGAAGAAAACTCAATCATGGCAATAGAACAAAAGGGTAACAAAAGAAATATCACATGGAACAAAGGATCATTTGTTGTCAAATAAAGTCATAATGGAGAACTGTAAAAAGCAGAAGAATCAAAGCACAGCTTGGCTAGATTACAAAAAATCATTTGACAGGACCCTACATTCATTGATAAAGAAGTGCTTACAGATGTATAAGATAATCCTACATTGAGTAGTTATTACAGTAACCATAAAACAGTGGCAAATCACTTTGCAGCTAAGCCATGACAAAGGACAAATTATTATCCCAAAGAATAAAAATTCAAAGAAGGATATTCCAGGGTGACTCTTTGTCACCATTGATCTTTTGTCTTGACCTTATCCCGTTAATCTATTACTTAACAGATTAGTTCATGGTTACAGTTTGGCTCCCAGACAACAAAATTCAAAGACTTCTCATCTTCTTTTTGTGGATGATTTAAAACTGTATAGTTCTTCAGATGAGGAGCTGAAATCATAAGTGGAAGTGATCAAAGGTTTCTCAGATGATATAAGAATGTCATTTGGTCTTGATAAATGTCCAAAAGCAACATGTAAAGCAGGAAAGCTGCAACACCAAGAAAATATCTGTCTGGGACAGGAATATGATATAAAGGAACTTTCAACAGGAGGCAGTGTATAAATATTTGAGAACTGATGCAGGATTGACAGTAAAACATGAACAAATATAAACAAAACCTAGTAAGAAATATTTTAGAAGACTAAAGTTAATACTGAAAACAGCCCTGGCATCCAGGAATAATGTCCAGGCTATAAACCAATATGCAATTCCTGTTCTCACTTACAGTTTTGGGGTGATTGACTGGCCACAAAAGGTATTGGATCATTTGGACAGGAAAACAAGAAAAATGCTTCATGCTCATCAGATGATATATAAAAATCAGGGTATACCAAGAGTTTATATTCCTCGTGAAGGAGGCATAGGCCTTCTCAAATTTATTACATATATAGATCTGCAATCATAGGATTGCATACAAATCTGTGATCTCACCAGATACAAATATACTGAAAGCTCTGAAATATATAGAAAACAAATCTAAGGTGACTTCCCCACTTGGTTCAGCAGAAGCATATCAGTCTGAAGTGGGAATGGAAACCAAACCAGAAGTAGACAAAAATCAGGTAGCAATTGAATGTGCCAAAAAAAAAAAAACAAATTAAAGAATATAAGGAGAAGGATTAGTTGAGAAAGCAAGAAATGTGGAAAAGGCATAAATATAGTTAGAGGTACAGAAAACTCCTGGAACAACTTCATGTTGATCAGGATGTGATGCAGGAATGGGTAAGGAGATAACATAATGGTTAAGGTGTTTACCTTACAAACACAAGGTGCAGCATTTGATTCTCAGGTGGGTAATCAATTAGCTTTAAAATAGCCCACAAGGACAGTTAGCCTAGTACTAATCTATGAACCAATAAATAAAAAGTTTAAACTAAAAGATGAACGCTTAATATTAGCATCCAAGGATAATAGACTATGCACAAGTTGGTTTGCAAAGTCCATTGAACATGTGGGAGAAACAGACAAATGTAGCTTCTGGAAACAGTCTCACATCTTATTGCTGGGTGTGATACACTAATGTCACAAGACAGTGTATACTGAAAGGCATAATAATGTGACAAAACTGTTGCACTGGGGATTGTGAAAATATTACAATATGAAAGTAACTAAAAAGCATTAGAAACATGACCCACAAAGCATTATACAGAATGATTAAGTTTATATCACAAGGGCTTGCCCATTACCAACAGTTCAAAAAACAAATGCTAGAAAACCAGATATAGTAGTCCATGAAGAGAAGACAAAAGTAGCATGATCATTGAAATTGCTACACTGAGTGATTACAGTGTCTTATGTACAAAGATTTGCAAAGTCATAAAATACCAGCATTTGCAGGCAGAAATGAGAGCAATTTGGAAGAAGGATAAACAGAGAGTTCCAATAGTAGTAGAAGAAGCAATGGTTCTCCTAAAAAATAATTTACAGTCTTACTTAGATATGCTTAACTCTGTATGAATTACAGGAGTCAATTCTGGTCACATTGCAGGTGCTGAAAAGCACTAATTCTGGCTAACATCAAAGAATGAACCAATACTAACTTCATGAACTTTAATCATATTTTGCCTTAGGAATGGCGTCCATTTCCATCATGGTATAGAAACTCAAAAGACTAGGAGAAATTAAATGGTGGAAATGTACTGCTTTAAGTAGTACTCTCATGCAATCTGTTCTATACTACTGTCCAGATTCACACCATATATAAAATATATGAAGTAGCAATTTTGAGTCATTTGTTTATTTTTTCCAAAATATATTTAATTACTTTTTTTTACTCACACTGTATTACATCATATTATATCATATGGGAATATATTAACAGATACATTATATCATTGCATATCTCAACAGTTACATAAAATGAATGTATACTCAATGTTTCTGAAGTGTAAAGCTAGTCAATATTTTTGTAAAATGCAGGTGCTTGAATTTAAGGTGCATATTAGGTGCTTCAAAAGAGTGTCAAGAATTTTTAACTGTGCCTGAGGTGCACATGGCTAGATGTTTTTTGCTCCCTGAGACACTTTCAGAGAATTGTTCCTTTGTTACTATGCAGATTTTAAATACAATGAAGCAAAATATGTATACATTTGATTATGTGTCTTGTGAGCTTGGGAAATTATATAGTCAGTGCAACCTTTGCAACAGTATAATGTACTGTTTCTGATCCCATTTTGAAGGTACCCTGGCAATGTGTATGAATGTAATACAGGTTTAAAAAAACTACAGCCTGGTACAGAAGAGAATACTGTGAACATCTGTTAGATGCCCCAGAGATTTATTAATATCTTATTTGTTACATGTACATAAGCATGAACATTGTTTCTGTTTTGCAGACTCAAATGTGCGTACACTCACAGGCATAGACTGACACACAGTTACACCAACCAAATCTCATATTCAGCAAAGTAATGTCCACAGCATTCTGTCAAAAATAAACCTCAATGCAGCAAATACATTAGTTTATAAAAATCTGTTCGAGTGCAGAAAATTATTTCACCATTGGAGGTATGTTGCTAGTTGTAGATGTTAATATAATTTTGTGTTTAAAAATGTAACATAAATTCAGAAATTTAGTTATAATTGTGCTTTGAAGACATGACAAACAGGATATTCCAGAATGCAGTTTGGTTCTTTACTGAAAACTGAAACATTTTCAACTCTTTCTCCTCATTCAGCAGTTAGGATTTCTAATGCTCGCATACCCCTATAAATAAACATGCCGCTTTGATGGTGGCTACATCTAATTTTTTTAAAACATATTGTTAAACGAATGCAAATAAAACCAAGCATAATATATCTAATACCATTTTTAAGAAAAAAAAAAGCTACCCACTTCAGGTGCCTTACTGTTTCTCATTCAGCTAGAATGAAAAATCATCGCTCTAATTTCTAGAAGCACTTTGCTGTACTGTGTTTGCTGTCACCTTTCAGTTTTTATTAACTGACAACCTCCCAATGGATTTAAAGCATGCATGAATGAAACATTTTTCTGAGAGTTAATTAAGAAAACTGTAGTACAGAAAAATAATGATTTATATTTTAAGGATGGATAGACTGGTGTTTAGACAAACAGATGCACTTTTTTCTCTCTACAAATCATAATTGACAAGAGTTATATTGGTTTAGAGTTACGTTATATGACAGTAATGTTATCATCTGATGAGAAAGGTCACGTAACATTTCAAGTCTATACTATTACTTTTCAAGCATAGCTACCATTAGGCAGGTATCTCTTATTTCACCTTTAATTACTGCCAAATGTGAACATATTTTAAGACTGATCAATTAATTCCTACAGAATGCAGTCAGCTTAAATATTAATTCATTCATTGTTCATTGAATGGCAAAGTTGAGCTGGATAGATGTGTTTACAGTGGAAGATCAGGGAGAAATGCTCCACCAAATCACAAAACTGTCAACCACACTTTGGTGATGCTGTATAAAATAGATTACCACAATGATAAAAACTAACCTGTAATAAATAATAATTGGAGTCATACAGAAGAGCAAACAATTATTTAAATATCAGTTTCGCACAGAAGCAGTATAAACAGATCAAAGAAACACCATCACTTTTTTTACAAACTTGGCACCATGCATATATCACCAGAGAGCAGTGATATG
Source organism: Protopterus annectens (assembly GCF_019279795.1). Taxonomy (NCBI): domain Eukaryota; kingdom Metazoa; phylum Chordata; order Ceratodontiformes; family Protopteridae; genus Protopterus; species Protopterus annectens. Next base: position 496,288,654 of record NC_056741.1, read on the forward strand.
GATTTGTAGCGGTGTTTAACTGTATTGTTTGCAATAAGCAAGGAAAGGTAAACAAGTGCAAGGCATTTTTACTGCAGTGCAAAACAGACATAAGACTTAAAACATAGACAAAGATGAATGAAAAGTGAAACGTATAAAGGGTGACAGTAGAAAGGATGAGAGCGAAAGGAAAAAAGCACAAGACAAGAAGGATGAATATAGTGTTGACAAGTTAATTTTACCTCTACCGCTTTCTCTTCACTCCCTACTCACCTAAGCTACCAGAAGACACCCTACCCTGCACTCTTCTTATGATCTCCTTCTCTCCATCCATCTTCCTTTTTCTTTCTATGACCATAATATGAACACAATCTCTCATACCAAGACATCACTCAGTTTCACCTCACTGTTTCTAATCAAATAGTATCTGATATCTCTTTAAATATCTTATTAGAGTTGTCTCAGGTCTGATCTATCACATATTGATTTATGTAACAAATAATATGACTACTGAATTTTTCCTCACATATTCTCTTCAAATCATGTTATTTTTTTTCATTGCACTGTACTATGTATTATGTTTTTCTCATTGTCACATTTATCCACTTTTATGTTTTATAGTACAACATGATACTTTGTGATTTAAAATATTTGTACTTGATATTTTCTAATATAACAAGATAATTTATGATTGAAAATATCTGTACTTGATTTGTGAAATATTGTGATTGTGGGACTTTTCTCCCTGGGTCTCTATTGAAAATGGGCACTTTATCACTCAGTCAAACTTTCCCAGTAAATAAATGTCTAATAAATAAATAAACACATAAATAAATATTTATAGGGAAAAAATCAGATTTTGAAAATGAAATGTAGGTGAGCAGGGGAAGAGGGGAAGATTGCAATGAAAACTATTCCCGGCTCCACAAAGTCTCCTCTTCAGTTTTTCCCTTGGAACTAGACAAACTTTCAACTTAAGCACTCAAGCCATTCATTTCTCAGCCCGGCACTTGCTCAAAACTTATAGCAAGCACTTATAAACCCTAGCACTAGATACTCCTGTACTGTACAGAAGGACAAGGCTCTCTATTCGACCTTACCAGCCATCCAGTAAAACAGTTCATTGTACCTATCCAGGCATGTCCAAAGGGCAGTTTCAGGTGTACTCTCCAGTCCAACTGGTGAATCTGGGCATTTTGAGGTAATATTACAACTGACTCATGTATACAGACAACCCCCTCCTCTTACCACCAAACACTAATACATGCGAGAGATGCAGTTATACAGCCAAACTAGAGGCTAAGCTCTCTCAACCCAAGACTGGATCAGACAGTCAAGAGGAGAAGGGAAATACTTGCATCACACCACCAGTCTTACATAGACCCATTAAACCAGTACTGGCAAAAAACACACATAAATACATAAAAACATACTTGGAGGCTCTAAATAAAAATCTGCAAAAACAACAGAGACCTCCAAAGCAAACATCCAAGCAACCTCCACCCCCCAACACAAACCATGAAACACATACTTCACAAAACCACTGTGCCATGCAATCACAGCCCTTAAGGCAAAATAACATACCCAACATACTAGTAATAGGTGACTCTATAGTCAGGCACACTGACGTCTCACTCACTAGGCTGAATAAGGAGAAGGTTACTGTTAGCTGCCTGCTGGTGTCAGGATCCGACACATAACACAAGCACTCAGGTCACTCCAGAGCAAGTACAAATATGACTCTGTCATTGTTCATGTTGGTGTGAATGACCTGAGTCGTACCTCCCTGGACTACATGAAAAGAGACATGGAAGAGCTCTCTGTTCACATAGCCCAGGCCGGTATGACCCTGACCCAGAGTAGCATCCTGCCCTCACCAAGAATGATACCACGGTATAAAGAAATATTTCTCGATTTCAACAATTGGCTAAGTTTCTGGTGTCATTCAAAGGGGATCCAGTGTCTGTCTGCCTGGGATGACATGCTCGACAAGCCACGCTGCTTTGCTAGAGATGGCTTACACCTGTCACCCTTAGGCTTTTGAATACTGGCCAAGACTCTTGCCACCCCCATAGTGCCTTTTTTAGGCAAGGCTCAAAAGACAAACCCACCACCGTAAATAGCACAAGTAACAAAAAACTGAGGGTAATGCTACTGAATGCCAGAAGTCTAAACCTCAAAATGCACGCACTCAAGGCACTCCTCAGTATGGAGAAAATCGATATATGTGCAGTAACAGAAACTCATATCATACATTTCGGCCACAGAACCCAAACTGAAATACAAAAGGTGGGGGCGTATCCATATTCATCAAGGATACCCACACCACCAGGTTAGTGGCACAGCACGATGCTTCAGAGATCATCCACGTGCAACTAACAATAGGCAAAACTGCAATTCAAATTGTAGCTTGCTACAGATCACCCACCATGTCCCAGGATCCCCATTCCGCATTTCTGGAAACATTGGGAAACATAAAGGTTTTACCAAACACCCTAATATTGGGTGATTTCAATTACCCAAACATTAACTGGAAGAACTACTCAAGTACTAACTCAATTGCCCAACTTTTCCTAGAATTTATAAAGTCAAAAGCCCTGGTTCAACTGGTCAACACACCCACCAGAGGTGACAACATATTGGACCTGGTCATCACCAACATGGGCGACCGATGTTCCACACCAGAGGTTAACCCCTCGCTGGTTAGATCTGACCATAAACAAATCACTTTGGATATCCATATTCAGCCCCCACCCAGGACAAGAAAACCACCGTGAAAAACTTTTCAAAAGCAAACTTCACGTTACTTAAGACCAAGGTGGAAAGTTTCAAAGCCCCCATGCTGAAGGATAACACTGTCCAAGCTGCAAAATCCTTTACTAATGCATTCTATGGGCAGCTACAAGAAGTCTTGGATCACGCCATCCCAAGCAAAACCAAGACTCACTCCTCCAAAAAAAGGAAACCAGTCTGGTGGACTCCTGCCATAAACAAGCTATACAACAGAAGGAGGAAACTAGTACAAAAAAGAGTAAAATCCCAGGAAGGGAAGACATCCCTGATCAGTATCAGCAAGAAACTACACTCCCTCATAAAATCATCCAAGGCGAGTTTTGAAAGAAAAATTGCCAAGGACTCCAAAGATAACTACAAGGCATTCTTTAGCTATGTCAAGAAACTAAGTGTCAATGCTCAGATCTGCTCGGAGTTAGTGCAGAATGGCACAAAATACACTGAACCAACCAATATTACCAGCATCCTGCCAGACAGGTTCAGCAGAAACTTCACCCACACCCCCAAAAAGGCCCATAATCATACCAGGAGAATGCAGAGTCCCTGAAATCACAGACACTCAGGTTAAAACAGCCCTCTCCAAAGCCAAAAACATAGCATCAATGGGACCGGATGGTGTCCCAGGCTGCATACTACATGAGCTCAAAGATGAACTAAACACACTGTTCAAACTCAGGCTCTCCACAGGCTACATACCCATAGAGTGGTGCACAGCAACAGTTTTTCCACTCCACAAAGGTGGAGCCACAACAGACCCTGGGAACTATCGCCCTATAAGCCTGACTAACTTGGTCTGCAAGGTTATAGAGCACACCATCATGGAACTCTGTTAGAAAAATGCGTATTTGAATATATAAGAAATGCTAGTTTAAAAGCAAAGTAGTATATAATGCATTTTATTCTATTAATCATATAATAGTAAGGATTAATTCATGTGTAAATGTAAGTAGTTTTGAAACTGCAGTGTGGCTTGAAGCAAAGCTGATCTTTGACCCTGGCAGAATGCTAGCTTAGCAAGTTTTAATGTTTATGCTTTTCACAAGTGATTATCTGCTGGGTCAGGAAATTAAATGTGTGAAATAATGAAATCTTCTGCTCTTTCCTGTTGGAATGATTTGGCCTTGTATATGTGTTACTGAGATAGCACGCAGCTGTGTGAGAAAGTGTAACAGAGAACAAAGATGTATATTAAAAGACTGAAGCTGCTATTGTATTCGAACTGATATGAAACCTTGAAGAAGTAACTTTACAGGAAGACATTATGTCTCTCCAGCTGGATAGCAAGGCCGTATTGTATCTAGAGGAAAAGTTTTTTTTAAATATACAGCATCAACAGCTTTATGAATAGAGGACTGTAAGCTAAAGTGATGTAGATGCCCTGTGACATATCACGTCAGTAAATTGGGCATAGCTTAAATGTTAAACCTATATAAAATTGTGTGCTTCTTGTTTCATGTCAGACAAAATTCTGTACTTGTACGTTTTTTGCCTCCTGGTGTACACTAGTAAACTTTTTAACCTGAACCTCCTGTGTATTGAAATCTTATTTTATTTAACAGTTTGGTCCTTCGCAGATGGAATTCCCTTGGTAAGCCGCAGATCAGAGTGTATCGGTGGTCGAATACTGCACAGGAGAAGTTGCCAAAATGGTTCTTCTTGAATGAAAAGACCTCCGACTGAATTGTCGTGTAAAGAGGCTGGCCACTTTCTGATCTGTGGCCGAAAAGCAGAACTTGGACTTTCTCAATACCGGAGGCTCAGGTAGGAAGAATTTGCCTTTTTTCTGTTTTAGATCAGGGACTAGGTTACAGTATATTGTTGTCAAGATTTGTTTTGCAGATCAGGGACAAAAGGAAGTGCTGTATATTTGGTCATAGATCAGGGTAACAGAATAAGGTAGGCAGTTATTCTAGATAAACTGTGAACAGGAACTGAGAACTTGATATCACGTGATAAAAAAGGGTTACGTAACATTCTCTTTGACATGGGTAATCAGTGCACTAAAACATTGCGAGATCCGCCCCTAACCGAAGACGCAAAATACATGCAATTACAACGTTCTGATAACGTTAGGTATTATACGAAATGGGTTAGCAAATATAAATTTGATGGTAAACTAGATAAGACTTCACTAGTTAAACTCCTTAAACAGCTTAAATCTGATGCGGGAGGTCAGGCAAAAAAGCAACGCCAATTAGGCATACCTCAAGCACACAGGTGGATTGAGGAAGCAAATCGTAGAGAACAGAAGCTTAAAAATTCAAAAACATTATTTTTAGACAAAGAGGATAATAACTTGGTAATAGCAACAGCTCCTCCTCCTCCTCCCTTGCCCCCTCCCTTACCCTTTTCAGGATATGAAGCGAGTGGACAGGCTGGTCCGCCTCCGCGTTATCCTGAAGTTTCAGCAAGACCGCAACCATTTGTTAGAGATCCTATTGAAACTAGGTCCCAAACACGTAAAACACATAGGGACACAGAATTATATCAAATAGAGAGAAATCTACAGGATGAGAGTGAGGAAGAAATATGCCCACTTATAGAAGTTCCAAATCCTCAGGCAGGACAGGAAGGGCAGGACCCAACACTCTTAGTATATAGACCATGGACACCGGAGGATATCCGGAAGGCTACTGAGGGAATTCCCCATCCGAAAGTTAATTTTATGAAATTTTTAGAAGATTTACAAGGCATGAGATTGAGTTACCACTTGAATGGGGAAGAAGTAGAAAAAGTAGTAAGACAAATTATAGGTCCAGATTGGCACATGATTTGTGGCACCTGGAATCCTTGTAATGCAGAGCTTAGACCACTCCCACATAGTGACGCAGAGTTAGACAACAGAGTGAAAGGTCTAACAGACCGAATCTCTGAGAAATGGAAACCTAGAGCAGACTGGACTTGCATTAATCAATGCATACAACAGGAAAATGAGACAATAGATGGGTATTATGCTAGATTATTAGAATGTTTTAATAATCATAGCGGTATGTCGGTTCCTGAGAACCAAACAAATGATTCCCTGTATGAATAACAATTAAAAAATGCATTTTTGAAAGGTTGCATTGCACCTATTAGTAGTTTCATTACAAAGCATATGATAGACCATCGAACAGGGAGGCTACAAGCCTTACTTGAATACGCTAGACATGCTGAAAGACATTTTAATAGTAAAAAGAAAAAGAAGGCGCAAGTCTTCACTGCTGAAGACGGAGCTGAAGTATTTGTATTACAGTCAGGTAAAAAGGGCAAGAAAAATGCCCAGGGGAACAAACAGTCTGACAAACGATCAGAAGATTTTGAAGAAAGAAAAAAGAGAGGTGAATGCTTCAAGTGTGGGAAAAAGGGTCATCTAGCAAGGGATTGTAGGCAAAACAAAAAGGTAATTACAGAAGATAAGGGAGATGAGGGCTGACTATATGATAGTGAAGATACATCATGTGAAAGTCAGAAATCATCAGGAAAAGTTAATAAACAAAAAACAAATGTAAATGTGATAGAAGGAGTAGAGGAAGTGCAAGTAGATATGGAGGATGAAGAAAGTGAAATTTTGGACTTAGCATTATTGAGTTTAGAACTCTACTTAGCAGATATGAAACCGGAAGTTACACTTCTGGTGGAGGGAAGGGTAGTCAAATTCCTGTGTGACTCAGGAGCGTCACGGACTTTGATACACCCCTCCAAGTTACCAGAACATTCCGAATCACCTGATTATATATTAGTGGAAGCAGCAAACGGACAGCTATATAGGGAACCACTTTCCCATGATATAGCAATAACTGACTCTGTTTCAGGTATGACCCAGAGAAGTAAAATTGTTGTTTCTGCAAAGTGTCCAGTAAACCTATTGGGCAGAGACCTTATGCAGATATTTGGCATAGCAGTAGTTCCAACTGTACAAGGTATGGAGGCACAGAGACAAATGGATACCTTTGTAGTGCGATCGGAGGGTGAAACTTTTTACTGGTACAGCCAGGACCTAGTCACGACTGGTCCAGGAGTAGTAACCGAGGAACTGATGAACATAGCCATCAGTAAAGCCCCCTCCCTCGACACTGATCAACAGCATTTGTTACACTGTGCTCTATACTACTGTACTACACCAGGACCTGATAGAGAGTATGAGCAAGAATTGTTTAGAAATCGTGCAACTAGATTGGTTTTGCGTACTTTGTACTGGGATACTGAGGGGAACAGTGTAGTTAGCTGTTCATTACCTCAAGAATTCCTTGCATTGTACAGATCAAATCGGTTACCACATGTCAGCTTGACAAAGAATAAAAGTGTCAAATGGGCAGACTTAGGAGAAAAAGTAACAAGATGGGAGAAACAGACTGATTTAGAACTATCAGAACAAGGGATACAAAAACAAAAACTGAATTGGTTGACACAGACACATCCAGCTGTACACTTGCAATCTAGCGAGGACAGCTGATTAGTGTTCTTATTAGAAGAAGAAGAAAAGGCCTTATGTGAAATTCCAACAACTCTTTGGTCAACAGGCATGTCAGATGTAGGACTTATTCGAACAGCAGGACCAGTTACAATTACCCCAAAGTCAGCTTTTAGACCACAGAAAAGACAATACCCTTTGAGAAAGGATGCAGAAATAGGAATTAAGCCTATAATAGCAGCATTACTCAAAGAAGGAGTACTGGTAGAATCTCCTGATTCACCATGTAATACACCCCTATTTCCTGTTAAAAATGCAAATGGGGAATGGCGGATGGTACAAGATTTACAAGCTGTAAATAATGCAGTACTACCTAGAGCACCTACTGTGCCAGACCCACATACCTTGTTAAACGATTTAGAACTGCAACAGAAATATTTCTCTGTGGTAGATATTAGCAATGCTTTCTTTTCAATACCTATACATCCTGATAGTCAATATTGGTTTGCATTTACATTTCAGGGTAAAAGGTATACATATACTCGACTACCACAGGGATATTGTGAGAGTCCAACAATATTTGCACAAGAAATGGCTAGCAACCTGGCAGGGTTTACCCCACCAGGAGGTAGTCAAATTCTACTTTACGTAGATGACATCTTGCTAGCAGCCCCCACCCAGCAACAGTGCAGGGAGGATAATGTAGCATTATTGAAATTTTTAGCAACACAAGGACACAAAGTAAACAAAAGTAAGTTACAACTTTGGGGAAAACAAGTTAGATACTTGGGATATGTAATATCCAATGAAGGTAGAATACTAGATGAGGAAAGAAAAACAGCAATTTTGCAAGCACCTAAACCAGCAACCAAGAAGGAAATGATGTCTTTCATAGGTACAATTAATTTTTGTCAGAGCTGGATACCAAATTATGCTTTGGAATCTGCTCCACTGACTGACTTGATATATAAGACACCAATGGCAGCACAAGATATCTTACAATGGACACCCGAAGCAGAAACGACTTTCTGCAGGTTGAAGCAGTTGATAGATTCTTCATTAGTTTTAGGACTTCCAAATTATCACAAACGTTTTTTTCAGACCATAGATTGTAAGCAAGGATATATGATGTCAGTATTGATGCAACAACATGGGGATAAGCAACGCCCCATAGCCTATTATTCATCACAGTTAGACCCAGTGGCGCGATCTTTGCCTCACTGTGTGCAAGCAGTAGTTGCAGCTGCAATGGCAGTACAGGCTTCAGCCTCAGTGGTGTTATTCCACCCTCTCACATTGAGAGTGCCTCATGCAGTTGCAATAATTTTACTGCAAGAAAAAGTGGCATACCTTTCCCCTGCTAGACATCTTTCATGTATGACTATACTGCTGAGCCAACCTCATATGACAATTGAACAATGTACGACATTAAATCCATCAACACTACTCCCAACTCCTGCGGATGGCACACCACACAGCTGCCTGCAGGAAATTGAACAGTTAGCTTTACCTAGACAAGATCTCACAGATATGCCCTTGGATAATGCCGAGGTGACATATTACGTGGACGGCTCATGCAGAAGGGGTCCTACAGGGAAGAATCTGGTAGGGTATGCAGTAGTTACAGACACTGAAATTTTAGAAGCTCAATCCTTACCACACAACTTATCTGCACAAGCAGCAGAATTGATAGCTTTGATGAGGGCATGTACTTTAGCAAAAAACAAGTGTGTGAACATATATACTGATAGTCAGTATGCTTTTTCTACAGTACATGTATTTGCACAACAATGGAAAAATAGAGGAATGATAACATCTAGTGGAAAGCCTATTAATCATGCGCAATTTATTTTGGAGTTATTAGAATCTATTCAGTTACCTACCAAAGTAGCTATTTGTAAATGTGTAGCTCATACAAAACAGCAGGATAAGATTTCAAAAGACAATGCATGAGCTGATGCAGCTGCAAAGCAAGCAGCCTCAGACTCAGAAACTTTACTTTTAAATGAGGAATTACAACCCTCTGAGATTTTAGATTGAGACATGTTAAAAACAATGTTGACGCTTACTACAAAAGCAGAGAAACAAAAATGGGTAAAACGAGGTGCAATTCTTGAGAATGGACTGTACATTTCCAAAGAAAGAAAACCGATATTGCTGCCTAATTTATTTAGATATGCAGCTTTGTTGAGCCATGGGCAGTGCCATGTCTCAACAGGGGGGATGGTACAGTTAGTAAATTGAATATTCCAAACATATGGATACACAAACTACACAAAAAAATTTTGTGCAGCTTGTCATACTTGTAACAAGCACCATGCACAAGGAGCATTGAAAACCAAGCAAGGAAGTTTTCCTATACCACCATATCCGTTCCATACTATTTGTATGGATTTCATAGAATTGAATAAATGTGAAGGGAAAAAGTTTTGTTTAGTTATTGTAGACATGTTTTCTAAATGGGTAGAAGCTTTTCCAACCAAAAACCTGGATGCAGCAACAGTGGCAAAAGCCCTGATAAAAGAAGTAATCCCTAGATTTGGCATTCCGGAAAGGATTTATAGTGACAACGGCACACATTTCGTAAACCAGACAATCCACCAACTTGGGAGATTTTTTGGTATCTCCTTAAAGAACCATTGTGCCTACCACCCACAGTCAGCAGGACTGGTGGAAAGGTACAATGGTACCCTAAAAAGTAAACTTAGGAAGCTAGTAGAGGAGACCCAAAAGAACTGGATATACTGTCTGCCTTTAGCACTGCTGAGTATGAGAACGGTTCCAAATGTAAAGGGTTTGACTCCCTTTGAAATGGTTTTTGGGAGAGCATATTATGTGCCTCAGTGGAAAGCTCTCATGCCTGCAGAGCAAGAGGCTGACAGTTCATTAGCTAGTTATATGAGGAAACTGTTAACAAATAAATCTGTTTTGCAGTTTAACTCTTTTTCAGATAAGGAACAGACCAGACCGGTGGAAGCAGTCTTGGCCCCAGGATCGTGGGTTTGGCTGAAAGTGATGAAAAGGAAGAACTGGGTGAGTCCAAAGTGGGAGGGACCATACCAGGTTCTGTTGGCAATGCCTACTGCAGTTAGAGTGGCCGAGAGGACGTCCTGGGTTCATTTGACGCACTGTAAACCGGTAAAGAACTTTCAACTTGATAAAAACTTTGTGACTGATACACAACCAGACCGAGGTGGCCAAAAAGAAAGCAAATAGAAATTTAGATCAACCCCAGAGATGTTGCATAATCATTTTGTTGAGTGTACATTTATTTACTGTAATTGTGACAATTTTCCTCTTGTTGTGGTTTATCCTACACACAACCACACAAGTGAAAGTGGGAAGGCGTGATGAAACGTCTATAGACTGGCATCCAAATTTTAACACATACCTAGCCATGAAATGTGTATATGCAGAGACTATGAACATTTCAAATTGCTGGGTTTGTACAGCTATACCAACAGCATATGGAGGACTAATAAGGTCCGCTGTCCCTTTGGGGATAAATGAGACTTGGGAGAATTTACTTTTCGATACAGGAACTGTGAGATCACAGGACAAAATAGCTTTATTTTTACCTGTCACACAAAAAGGAGTTGCATGTTTTTATAAAAATGACACCCTCCAGGTGGGCTGGAGCAATTGTAATATAACCATATCTTACCAATGTTATATTAAGAATGGTAATGGCAATACTTTTTGCAATACTAATTATGACTCGTATTTGAACTAATTGAAAACAACTATGAATGACATTCGCAAAAATCCAGTTTTGTTTAAACAATTGTCAGTTATAGATCAGAAAATGTTTCATGCAGGGCTGATGCGTATTAGTACTAAAGTAGAAAACTGTTATTTTATTTGTGGGAAAAAGGCATATAAATGGTTACCTGAGAATTGGTCCAGCAGTTGTTTTTTGGGTTATTTGGTTCCGGCAATAAGACATACTGCAGAATTACCTTTGGGTAAGATATGAAACGTGAGAGAAGCAGCCCAAAAACCCGAAGGTCCAGTTGAAAAACCTGTGAATCCAGTTGGAAAGATCGAAGCTGGCTGGAAAGACCACAATTCAGTAAAAGACAAAAGCAAATTGACTCATATGGACTTGAGTGACAGTGTTATATCTTGGGCAGGAATATTCCCAGCCTATGGAGCAGTCAAATCGATCTGGGAGCTGAGGAAGTTGTCGAAACTTCTCAAAGTAATGAGTAATGCAACTTTTTCCACCCTAGAACTGGTGACTGATGAACTGAATGCAATGAGAACTGTTGTGCTACAAAATCGAATGGCTCTTGACTTCACCCTAGCGGCGAGAGGTGGTACGTGTGCACTTATCAAAGAAGAATGCTGTGCTTATATTCCTGACAATCGTCATGAGATCAATAACCACCTGGAGGTTATTCAGCAAGTATCAGCCATGACTGAACCAGGCCCAAACCCACTGACGGACTTTTTCCAGAATCTATTTGGGGGGTGGGGTTCCATCCTAATGAATATTCTGATTGCCATTTGTGTGGGTATACTCCTAATAGGAGCATGTGTTTGCTGTGGAATTCCCTGCATGAAAAGATTAATCAAAGATTTTATTGATGTATCTGTCACTGAAACTTTGTACCAAGATATTGAGATTGAAAGATTGATCTCAGATGACATTTTTTCTGAAGTATAGATTGAATGACTCACCTAGCTGAAAATCCTAAGTAGAAAAGGCTAGGAGATGAAATGACACTATGCATACTTCAAAATAGAATAAAAAGTATTAATAGGGGGGGAAATGTTAGAAAAATGTGTATTTGAATATATGAGAAATGCTAGTTTAAAAGCAAAGTAGTATATAATGCATTTTATTCTATTAATCATATAACAGTAAGGATTAATTCATGTGTAAATGTAAGTAGTTTTGAAACTGCAGTGTGGCTTGAAGCAAAGCTGATCTTTGACCCTGGCAGAATGCTAGCTTAGCAAGTTTTAATGTTTATGCTTTTCACAAGTGATTATCTGCTGGGTCAGGAAATTAAATGTGTGAAATAATGAAATATTCTGCTCTTTCCTGTTGGAATGATTTGACCTTGTGTATGTGTTACTGAGATAGCACGCAGCTGTGTGAGAAAGTGTAACAGAGAACAAAGACGTGTATTAAAAGACTGAAGCTGCTATTGTATTCGAACTGATATGAAACCTTGAAGAAGTAACTTTACAGGAAGACATTATGTCTGACCAGTTGGATAGCAAGGCTGTATTGTATCTAGAGGAAAAGTTTTTTTTAATATACAGCATCAACAGCTTTATGAATAGAGGACTGTAAGCTAAAGTGATGTAGATGCCCTGTGACATATCACATCAGTAAAATGGGCATAACCTGAATGTTAAACCTATATAAAATTGTGTGCTTCCTGTTTCATGTCAGACAAAATTCTGTACTTGTACATTTTTTGCCTCCTGGTGTACACTAGTAAACTTTTTAACCTGAACCTCCTGTGTATTGAAATCTTATTTTATTTAACAAACTCATTAACAGAGACATTGGGAACCTCCAAACACTGAACCCTACCCAGTTTGGCTTTGTTAAGGGCAGATCATGCCACCTAAACCTAGTGGACTTCTTTGAGACAGTTACCAAGGCTATAGACAAGGGAAAGGTGGTACATACAGCCTACCTAGACCTTGCTAGGCCTTCGACACCATTCCCCATTCTGGTATTATAGACAAGCTCACCAGCCTGAACATAAACCCCTACGTCACAAGATAGGTTGCCAACTGGCTCATGGACAGAACCCACATGGTGAGAGTTGCGGGAGCTAGGTCCGACTCTAAACCGGTTACAAGTGGCATTCCCCAGGGCTCAGTCCTAGGACCCCTCCTGTTCGGCATATACTTCTCAGAGGTACAGGCAAGCACAGGAGGGCTATGGCTGACCAAGTTCGCAGACGACTGCAAACTAGGGGCTATAAGTGACTCTCCGGCTGACACAGACATCCTCCAAAAGGGTCTCACTGAGACGGATCCCTGGTGTCAAAATCATGGCCTCAAGCTAAATGCCAAAAAATGCATAGTCATCCCCTCATTCCCTTTGGAAAAAACAAAGTACACACAAACTACCACATAGGTGGTAGTCTCCTAAATATGGAAGACGTAATAAGGGATCTGGGGACCCACGTAGATAGTAATCTCACCTTTGATAATCACATTGCCAAAGTGGTTAGAAAATCCTTCTATGTGGCCCACCTAATCACAAAAGGGTTTGCATCCAGATCAGAAAAGGTCATTCTGCCCTCTGCTCATCCCTCATCAGACCCATCATAGAGTACAATGCCCCAGTTTGGATGTACCTTACAAGACACCTGTAACAGCCGGAAAGACCACAGAAGTACCTCTCCAAGAGGATCACTGGCCTCAAACAGATGCCCTATGCAGCTCGACTGAAGAAACCCCAGTTGTACTCGGTTGCATACCGCCTACTCATAGGTGATCTCTGCCTGACATACAAGGCCATGTCCAACCCAGAATTGATGGACATGCTCCACCTAAAGAAAACTTTATATCCTCAAGCCACACGATCTAGGGATCTAAACCTCACCACAACAATAAATAGGACATGCTGGAGGGATAGATTCCTGTCCCAGAGACTTCCCATGCTTTGGAACAATATCCCAATCTATATTAGGCAGAGCTCCTTGCTAACACTCTTCAAAAAAAACCTTGACTAGTGGATGAAAAACAGAAAGTTTACTTCGGGGAATCACTTCAGTGGCTCTGCTGGACAGAGGCACAGGGAACTAATCTAAGGTGGCGGCGAAAGCCAACACATTCTGGCTAGGCTTATAAATGCCTTTGGGCAGATAGCCTAGTACCCACTTATGAACCTATGAACCTAAGTACTTCCATAATACCTTTTAAAAATGATAAAAGATGCTAGGAGTTTAATATTAGATGCGATAGTGTGGTGATTGTACTATATTTTAGACATAAGAGTTAAAATAATAAGATTAAACAAAAAAAGAAAAATTGAGCAAAGATAGACTTTCCATTGTGTGATACCTTAAACCTCTTGTAACAGAAGCAACATTGGATAGGGTTCCTATTATATACTTGAAGAGGCATTTTATCGAACACCTCTTCATCTACCGTTAAATAACGAAAACAAAAAACAGCGAACTGTCATATAAGTGATTTCTTTCCCTGGGAAAGGAATCGCTTGCACACTTCTGTTACTTTGCCATTTTCCCCACTGTAGTGTGATCTCAGAGTTGGTATATTTAGTTAGGGGGTGGGGGTGAAGTCCCCCACTTTGTATTGTTTGTAGTGATGTGTTTTTTTGTTTAGGGTAAGCAATTTCTTTCCCAGGGAAAGAAATCGCTTATAAGCACGTTCAATGTTTTGTGTTTTCATGGTTTACGGGTGGATGAAGAGGAGTCTGATGAAATGCCTCTTTGAGTATCTAATATAGACCTCATGGGATATATCCAAATTACCCTTTAAGATATCAATTGTTTCAGCTAAATGGCAATTCTGAACATCCATGACTTTTTCTTTTACTTTTAAGTCTATTTATGGACAATTTCAGGCAATAAATCCACACCTTCTAGCTGTAGACATGCATGTTTCTGCATTCTTATGGCATCATCACCACAGCATAAGAGGAATGCTTGTAACCAAATGATATCCATAAAATTAGGGTGTCTACAAAATATCCCAACTAACAAACTAGAACAATAAGTAAAAATTTCACACAGGAAAACCAATTGGTTAAAAAACACAAAAAGAAAAATCTAGCAAAGCTAGGCTTTCCACTCGGTGATACCTTAAACCTCTTGTAACAGAGGCAACATGGGATATATGAAAATTACCCTTTAAGGATATCAGGTGTTTCAGCTAAATGGCAATTATGAACATCTATGACTTTTTCTCTTACTTTTAAGTCTATTTATGGACAATTTCAGGCCAATAAAGCCAAACCCTCTAGCTGTGGACATGCATGTTTCTGCCTTCTTATGGCATCATCAGCAGATAGATCCTACCTGCTAAACCTGTTAAATTTCTTGAAAAAGTTTGAAACTATGGACAATGGCCACACTATACACACTGCCTTCTTCAACTTGTCCGATGCTTTTAACACTATGCTCCAGGACAGCAATATTGCAAAGTTCATAAAACTCAAGATGAACTCAGATGATATTCATTGGATGGTTACTTCACTATCCAAAAAATCTCAAGCAGAAAAAAATGCTGATATCTTCTTGGTGCAGAAAACTGTAAATTGTGGAGTTCCACAGGGGTTGATTGTTGGATTCCTCTTCTTTGGTGTTTATGCAAACATCTAAGCATAGTTATCTAAATCTGTTGATGACTGCAAGTGGGACTATATTATAGCAATAACTGATGAAATTGGTGTGGTATACTGAAGATTTAACCAGGGTTGATGTGGTTTAATCACGAGGGTGAAGCCTGAGTGATTAAATAAGGGCAACTGTGGGTAAATCTTCAATATACCACACCACAGGGTCGGTTATTGCTATTATACAATGAAATTTGAGAAAAAAATACTTATTTTTCTTAAATAATGCCTTTGCATAATTACACTGTGGTGCCCCTCCACGTTTCCTCCGTTATCCTCGGGTTTTCTTGATGTACTGCACAAGTGTATGGGTCTTGTGTCCTCATGCTTACACAGTACAGCAGTGTTGTGTAAAGGAAGCAATGTTGAAAGAAGATCCCTGTTGCTTTTTTTTTTTTTTTAATAAACAAAGAAACCAGGAGATTTTTAATGTTCAGGAGAGATGGGAAAGAGAAAATAAAAGGATAATCAGGTACATTTCTTTTAGTTTTGCAGAACGTACCTGATTATCCATTTATTTTTCTCTATGCCATCTCCCCCATTCATTAGAGGTCTCCGGTTTTGTAAATTTATTGAAAAAAAAGAAAGAAAAGTAAAACTTTTGTGGGATATACCTAAAGAACAAAAGTCCAGGTGACCAGACCTTTTTCCACTGGTATATTCTCTGATTTACAATGGGCATGCTGGTTGGGCTGACCAGTCAGCATGCTCCTTTTTGAATATTTCTGGCCAGTCATTGTATTATATTTATTTACCTCGGGATACTAGTGTGCTCCAAAAAAGGGCTTGATTGTGCACATAACTGGTGCTTAAATAGCTTCAAACTGAATGCAAAGAAATGCTGTGTAGTAGTGACAGGAAAAAGCATGTCACCCATATATGTGGACAGAGCTGGATCATTGTCAAATGGGGCCCTGGGCAGGGTAATGGATGATCACCACACACAGACACACACGCATATACACACACACACACACACACACACACACACACACACACACACACACACACACGCAAGCACGCATGCGTGTGCATGCACACACACACACACACACACACACACACACACACACACACACACACACACACACACACACACACACACACACACACACACACACATACACAGAGCACCCCCCCCCCATCTTCCTGGAACACTTTGTACTATTGAATGACATCGTGGCTTCCCATTCAAAAGGCTGAAGTATCATATCAATCAAAAGAATTAAAATAAAATCCTGAAATCTGTGAAACAGTGAAGCACTGATGTGTTTCTCAAAATCCTGAAATAGTACTGAGTATTTACATGAAAGCAAAACATAAAATATGAATTTAACGGGTCAAGTAAAAGCACCTTTTTCCACTGAAATGAAATATTTCCAATCCCCAAGACCCATGTGAATCTGAAGTTATAATTTATATTTAGCAGGTGTCTGGGCACAGACATTCCCCATGAAAATATTGTTTATAGTTAAAGACAATATTACACTTATAAAAATTCACAAAACATTACAGGTAAGTTTTTCAGTTCTGTTAAAGTCAGTAAAACGTCACTTGTACAAACCTGGATTTTCTGGTTTAGACCATATGAGGAAATTTCAGTTAACTGTGCTGGGCTAGAAGTGCCCTCCCTAAACAAGGACAAGAGGATACTGGGGGCAGACTCTTTCATGACTGCGTATCACTGTATGTTTGATCACAGCTGATGCTTGATTTTACTCTAGAATTGTTTTAAAGTCTAACATTTGTTTGAATAAAGATGGAAAGCAAAATGTCTTAAGTCAACAAAGATCAGCAAGGTGATATATTAATATTTCTCCTCACTAATTTTCTCTAGCAAGCTGATGTGTCTCCTCCAAATGCTTCCCTTCTATTAAACATTGAATGTGGTTGGGATGAAATGTAATGCAGCAGACATGTCGGAATCAGCTCTAGTAAAATATCTAGCAGCTTGGGTACGGGTACTGCTAAATCTTTCTTAGTTTTAAAAAGCTCACTGTTTGTTTACTTTTGTTTTGTTTGTTTGTTTCATTATGTACTTTTATTTTTGATCAACCACTAACATGCAAATGATGAGGACAGTTCTAATCAATATGTACTTTTCTAATGTTGCTCTTGTCTTGAGCTTTGCATGTACAGTATGTTTTCTGAATACCAACTTCATATGATTAATTTTCACAAGTGGTTTAGATTTTCTCTTCACTAATTTGCATTTCCTAGCATTTTGAATATGCCTCAGTTTAATAAGTTGTCACCTAAGGGTACATTATCTACTGTATCTAGTTGCATGGAAAATTAAATTAAAACATGAATGTTTTTTATCCATCACTAATCAGTTTATTTTATTATTTATAAATGAAATAAAATCCTCTGGACTGAATTGAGTGAGATTTTCTTAAAAACATGTCTATCATTTGAGGGTATTAAGCTGAGTGCTTAAATTACTGGCCTATACCATATATTTCAGTGATGGCTTATCCATAGGAGATGACTCATATTTCAGATTTTAACAGGCTATAAAACAGTAATTTCTAGACACAGCATGGTTTTTAGCTGTGCTAGCATATATTTTGCCTTTAGCAGAGAATGAACAAAAAATAATATTACCTCCTTTGCTTCATGATCATGAGGATTATTATTATTATTGGTAGTAGTAGTAGTAGTAGTAGTGGTAGTAGTAATAGTAGTAGTATTAGTAGTAATAGTAGTAGTAGTAGCAGTAGTAGTAGTATTAGTAGTAATAGTATTATTTGTAGCAGTAGTAGTAGTATTAGTATTAGTAGTATTAGCAGTAGCAGTAGTAGTAGTATTTAGGAAATGCTTTGCAACATATGTGCATGTTCAAAGAACTTAAGTTGTGTTCATTGTTAAATTTCTTCTACTACATCTGGGTCTAACCATAGCTCAACCAGAAGCAAGAAAAGTATTGATTTCTCTAATGGTATTTTTATAGGAGAAACCAAATGAAACTAGCATTAAGAAAATAAGGAGACTCTGTCCTTCCTGGATAATGTAGAACCTAGTTACAGCTGAGTACAAAATATTTTCACCACTCCGGTATTGGAGCATTGGAGCATTTTATCACCAAGTCTTCCATCTTTGTGTGACAGCAAATTCATATTTTATGTCGACTTGCAGATTATTTAAGACTTGCTAGAACACCTATTTTCTAACTTTATTAGCTATCAGGAGGTATATAAGTAACAACACTCTGTTGTATACCAATGCCTCAAATGTTTTAAAATGTCAGATATTTTAACATAGTTGCTACAAGTAATTTTGTGGGTGTTCTATAGGCACTTAAGTCCCAACCACTCAAAACCCACAGTTTTGAAGTCAGAGACTTCAGGGGATTGTAGCTCGGGTGGACTGTCACTTATGCTTGAGCTTGAATATGAGTTCAGTCTGTTGACCATGGGAGTGAGCATGAGGTAGTTTTAGGATTAGGGGCATGACATGAGTATTATGATTAGGGGGTGAGAGCCAGATGTTTAAGGTTAGGGAGACGGAAGGAGATTTTAGAATTTGGGATCAGGAGGGGGGACTTTAGGGGTAAGGAGCAAGAAGGGAGTTTTAGGTTTAGGGAGCAGGAAGGGTATTTAAGGTTTAAGGAGCAGGATGGGAGTTTTAGGGTTAGGGAGAAATCAGGGAATTTAGATTTAGGGAAGGAAGGCAGAAATTTTGTGTTAGGGAGTGAATGAGGACTTTACATTTAGGGAGGGGGGATTAGAGTTTTACATTTATGGAGTGATCAAGGACTGTAGGGTTAGGGAGGGGGACTGGAGGTTTAGGTTAATGGACCAAAGGGTTGAATGCGAATGGAGTGAGATTTTTAGGTTTAGGGTTTAGCTTCTGGTAGGGCTATATAGTTATAGGATTGGGTGTTGGCTGGGCTATGTAGCAATGAGAGTTCAGGCTAATGGAACTTTGAGCACTAGCTTTTTCAAGCAAGTGGCAGTGAGTAAATGTGTCACAAGATACTAGTATGTGATCACTTGTAGTAAACCCTAATTTTATTTAGAATAAATAAACCAGCTAAGCAAAGAAGATAATAAAAGAAATATTATACAATGACTGGCCAGTTGTGTCTTTCGGCTTTTCCCAGTTAAGGGTCGCCACAGCGGAACTCTGGTCTGCTAATGATTGGCAGTAGATTTTTACATACCGAGTTGCCAGCCCTGATGCACAGTCTTCAACGAAGGTATGCCCATTCACGCATGTCTCCACACAGAAGATGCTTTAGCTGAGAATCGAACAGGACAACGTCTTACTGTGAAGCGACAATGCTACCACAGCACCACCACCGCAGTATACAATGACTGGCCAGTAATATTCAAAAATGAACACTCTGATTGGTCAGCCCAACCAGTGTGCCCATTGTAAGTCCAAGAATATACCAGTGGAAAAAGTTCTGACCGCCCGGACTTTTTTCCATTAGTATATCTCAGAAAATTTTTATTTTTCTTTCCTTTTTTTTTTCAATAAATGTACAAAACCAAAGACCTCAAATGAATGAGGGAGACAATGCAGAAAAATATAAGAGGATAATCAGGTGTGTTCTGCAAAACTAAAGAAACGTACCTGATTATCCTTCTATTTTTTCTGCCCCAGTTCTCCCAAATGTTAAAAGTCTCCTGGTTTCTTTTTTCTTTTTTTAAATAAATAAATAAATAAAAAAAGCAACGGAGATGTTCCTTTTTTCATTGCTTCCTTTGCACAGCACTGATGTACTGTGTAAGTGCAGGAATACAAGTCCCATATGCAAGTGCAGTACATCAGAAAAAGACCCAGGATACTGGAAAAATGTGGAAAGGGACCATAGCAGCATTACACAAAGACATTATTTAAGAAAAAGTTAAGTATTTTTTTCTTAAATAATGTCATTATATAATATCAATAACTGACTCGGTGTTGTGGTATATTGAAGATTTACCCATGGCTGGCTTTATATAATCACTCAGGCTTTGCCCTCATGACTAAACCACACCAACCATGGGTAACTTTTCAATATACCACACTGAGGTCGTTGGTTATTGCTATAACACAGCATATACAATTTGCCAACTGAAATATAACCTTATGAGCAGAACCATATGTATATATATATATATATATATATATATATATATATATTTTTTTTTTTTTTTAGTTTATTACTGTAATGAGTTCTAGAATAAATGATATTTTATATGGACAGCAACAAATTTCAGTACAATGGTACTGCAAACTGATCCTTTTAAAATAAAACCTTTCTGAATATTAAGCTATATTAAACAGTGGGAAAACCTCAGTACTTCCTCTTTTCCTTCTATAAATAAGATGGTCTGTTCTGTGAGACTTGCTGCTTCACATATCTAGACATCCACCGAAAGTCTCAGGCAAATATTTTACAGTTATTCAAGCAGACTGCAACAGTATAGAAAAGATGAACATTGTAAAGTTGACTGCTGTTTCCCATATAACATCATTGCTGATGTGATTTCTAATTGTACACCAGCAATGATTCAGGTTTTTAGGGGAATTTTTCCTTTCTTCAAGTTCATGTAACCATTGAACTTGTCTATATAGATTCTGGTGAGCTTGCCTCCCCATATCAGGGAGTGGAAGGCAGCTTGCCCACCTACAAAAAAAACAACAAATGGATATTTCACCCTATTGAATTTGGGGTATCTTTTTCTGTCCTTTTGTAACATCATTATTCAGGAAGTCTGAGTTTCATTATAGAACCATTAATCCCCAGTACTGTTATAGTTTCTCAGTTTTATTCACCTTGTGGAGTGTATGATGAAGCAAGATTTGTGTTGTAACTGTGAAAATTCTGAGAAATTTGTTTTATGATTTTGCGAAGATGCCTCTTCCAAGAGTATATGTATCCTGGTTCACATTACTTTTAATATGGAATGCAACCTCAAAATCTTATCAGGTATCACAAAGTTGTCCACTGTGTAATGCCTTATTTAAGGATTAGAACAACCAATCACATTAACAGAATTTATAAGGCAAGATATGTTAAAGACAGAATTACTAACTGTATGACAAAATGGTAAAAAATAACTAGCACTGAGCTGATAAATATCAGAAGTAAGTTGCAGCTTATCTCAGTCAAAAATAAAACAATCATTCTTGCTGATTTTTGAGATGCTGTATTAGCTGATGAAAAGAACTTATGAGAAGAAAATCGGGAATAAAAACAACATTAATCATTTGCAAAAAAGTTATGAGATAAAAGAGGGCAACATCTGTGTTATACATTGTGAGCAACAAAGACAGGCAATTAAGGTAGTTAAAGGAATACTGTTGTTTAAAATATCAATGCAATCCTGCTATAGTTATTATTATTATTATTATTATTATTATTATTATTACCTTGCATTGCCACTATCACACCATCCTCCAAAAGTAATATTATTGTCAGATAATTATGAAGCCATCCAGCCAATGGCGTAGCTAGAATTTATGCCTCCCAGGGCTAACTTTGAGTTTGCCACCCCCTCACAAAATCATGGTCATATGGGCCCTGCCATACACAGCCCTCCCCTGCAGCCATTACAGTGTCTCATTACTCAACTATTTCTCCCCATTTACCATAAACACTGTAATGTGCATACTGCTCTATGCTTTACTTCTACAACGATTATTTGGATTTCATTTAAAGCTTTAAAATTTTATAGCACAAGCACTAATAGACATCTGCTAAACAAAGCAATATAGTCTCACAATGAAAACAGACTTAGCATTAAAACTTCTCTGCCCTTGAAACTCACATTTATTGAAACAGCATTGAAACCCACATTCAAAGGAAATGCATCTGGCCAGTGGCAGATAAAGTTTACCTTTGAGCTGTTTACAAATCATAGGCCCCTAGCACACATTTATGACCATGTAAACATACATCTGTTCTTTGATTCACCTTCCTGATTTTATGAAAGTATATTCCTTATATAATGCAGCACTCTTGTTAGAGCATGTTTTAAATGTATTGTTTAGAACATTTTTCCAGTAAGCAATGAAACAAAATGTATGAACCAATAATGGCAAAACTGCCCAATTCAGAACATTTCCATCATAAAAGTCTACTCAAACATCTGTTATTGCAATCCACCAGTATCAGTAAATATGCACAATCTCTGCAGAAGTAAAATTCATCTCAATAATTCCACATTAAAGAGATTTGTAACTAATAACGAGGTTGCTGCTAGCAAACAACTTCATATTTCATTTTTTCATCTACAAATAAAGTGCCTGTTGCCCTTGACAGAATAAATTGCCTATGTTACATTAAGCTAATAGTATTGCAATAGAGAATAGATCATAGGTTTATAGTTACGTGAGATCTCCTCTAATGGAGGACATTCTCAGGACTGCAGCATCCACCCCCTTTAAAGTACAACACAGTACAGTATCAGCAATCTATCTATGTACTGTGGGAGTAGAACCTAAAGCTTTCTGCATTAAAAGCACATATACTATGTGTTGTGCTACTAACAATGCAAACAGACTCAGGGTATGCAGAACTAAATTTCTCTTCCCCTGAAGCTCTCAGCTCCTTGTAAAATCCACTTGACACTTAACTATATCTCTCAACTTTCAGCACAAGAAATCTGGAAAAAGCCAAATATGATTTTGGGGGACAAAGGCCCAAAACCAGGGACACATTTTAAACATTGCTTGCATAATCTTAGGAAGTTGCTAGAATAACATGGTTTGTGTTACCATGCATTTTTTGAGAGATAGGAGGAGTGAAAGTTAAATGGCTATCATTATTTAGTGAAGTCAGTTCTCACTGATTTGCCAGAAAACCACAAATTTTAAGAGGAAAAAAACAAAAGTATGAGCCAAAGATTCCAGACATTCTGTGAAAACCTTGAGAATTGAGAGCTATGGACTCAACTTCTTGAATCACAAGTGGTGGCATGGGTAGAGAATTCAGGCTCTTGTTTCTTGTACCTGAGGTACAGGGTTTGAGCCTGAGAAACACTACACACACACACATTCACACACTCTTGAATGTCACACACTGATACAGACACACACTCACACACACACACACACACACACACACACACACACACACACTTGAAAGCCACACACACGCACATTCTTGAATGCTGCACACACACACACACACACACACACACACACACACACACACACACACACACACACACACACACACACAGAACTATGTGTACATATGTGGATGTATATATATATATATATATATATATATATATATATATATATATATATATACACACCCACATACTAACCACTAAGATCCCACAAACTTAAAGAAAAGGGAAAAATGAGGAAAAATGTGGCATTCACTTCTAGCTCCTCTCTGAGTCTAACAACCATTACATGACACTGGTGACCTATTAGTAATGAATTTCTAAGAGTCAGTGTCTGCTTCTGAGAAAATGCCCCTAAATACTGACCAGTACACTCCATAACTCAAAAATGCTGATGGGATCGTAGGAATATTCAACAACATGGTCATTAGACAAAATGGCCTTCAGGAAATGAGATCTCAAACTCAAAATTATAACTTTATGAGTCTGTATATGATAGGTGTTTGATAGGTGTTCTGACAGGCAAGCTCATCTTGGCAAAGACCTTAAATGTTTACTGATCTCATCTTGTTAGATGACTGAATACATACGTAGAATCATTAAGTGTTTATAGGCAGTAGTCAATTTAAGGCATGATCCAGGGTTCAGCAAAATGGATGAGGAAACAAGATCAGCAACTTGTAGAAACAGGCACATTTGGACAATATTGCAGTAACAGTATCTATTAAGCATGGGGCACAAGAAATATTTTAACATATAATAAAAAAAGACTATGCAACATGAATCATGAGGGTAAGAAAAGTCATTTCCACAACTTTAGATATGGCCAAGATGAAGAGTAAGACAAGGTCACTAAGTATAGAGATCATGTGACTAAATATACCAAGAACACTGAATTCAAATAAAGTTTTCAGTTTTATACCAAATTTTGGAGGCATCCAGGATCTTCATAACATGCGTAGAATAATGAAAGCGATGGATGTTGTACAGAAACATATCTTAAGCAAGCATTTCTTCTCTTACTTAAGAATTTCAAAATTCTGGCATACTAGCTACTCCATGCTCAACACTGGCTCTCCTACCATCCATAACCCTTTCCCCTATCACTCTCCCTCTGAAACTGCAGACTTATTCAACAAACACTTCAGAGACAGCATATTTAAACTCCTACCCTCTGGTAACTCTGCTCATCCCATTTCTTCTGTGTCACCCTCACCTTCTCCTAAATCTCTATGCTCCTCTGTCTCCTAGCCTTTTACCTTGTGACCTGTTTCTACTAAATATATAAAATCCCTGCTTCTTAAACTAAAACCATGCTCTCCCTCCACTGATAAACTCCCCCCTAAATTTCTGAAAATTGCTGATGTCTCTGTTGCATATCCTGTATCTATCTTAATCAACTGCTCCATTCAGGAATCTACAGTACCAGAAATACGGAAATCCTTCTATACCACTCCTCTGCACAAAAGTGGCAACTCTGTTGAACCCTCTAACTATAGACCAATCGCTATTCTCTCACCGCTCTCTAAGATCCTGGAAAAATGTATATATACTCAACTACTGTCCTATCTCATTCACAAAAATCTCCTCACTCCCTCGCAACATGGTATCCACCCTAAACACAGTACCTCAACTGCCTTACTATCCTTTACTTAAAAGGTTGCAGAAGCTAGGGACAACAATCTCCTCATCTCCTGTCTATTCCTTGACCTCACTAAAGCGTTCAACACTGTGTCTCATCCCATCCTTCTTAACAAACTCTCAGACCTAAACCTCTCTCCTTTTACTCTTGGCTGGTTCCAATCCTACCTTACTGGCAGAAAACAAGCTGTTAGATGGCAGCAGGCTTTCTCACCCTTCCTTGCTGTTCAAACAGGAGTACCCCAATGCTCCATCCTTGCACCACTCCTTTTCAACATTTTTACCAACAACCTATATTCATCCTGCAGTCTCTCATCTGTAATACAATATGCAGATGACTCTTCTCTCTCATCTATCTCCAATACTGTCTCTGAACTACACACACTAACACAGAATTCCTTTATCTCTGTTGAAAAATGGCTGAGAAACAAGCAACTAACCCTTAACTCTAAGAAAACTCAACTCCTTCTCTTCCTACCTCAGACACCCTCTCACCTTAAATCCAACTTTCCTCTTTCTTCCCTAGATGGCACTACTATCTCCCCTGCCTCACACACCAAACTCATCGGGGTAATAATTTATAACCAACTAAAATTTGACTTGCATATACAACAGGCCATCATAAAAAACACCAAAAATTTGGACTACTTTATAGGAATAACAAAATCCTCACTACTGCCACTAAACACACTCTTGCACAGGCATTTCTCTTACTCAGTCTTCTATATGCTTCCCCCAGCCTTACCAATATCCAAACTACCTCAATACAGAAACTGGAGCAAACATACAACAAAATTGCCAGATTTATTCTAAACCAATCACTCTCTTCACATCACTGCCTCTCACTAAACAAACTTCAGTGGCTGGAATTTCTGCACCTTCTCCTACAATCACAACTCACACTACCTTTTCCATACTCAAGAAACCCTCTGGCTGCCTTGCTCTAGCCTCCCATGTTACTCCCTACTCCCCCCCCCCCCGGCCTCTCCGAAGTGCTGATCAGTATCTTCTTTCAGTTTATAAACCCAAAAGGAATATTCACAAACTACTTTACAAACACTCTGTCTCACTAAATCAGAACAAACTCCCTCGCCATATTAGATCCAACCTTTCCTTTCCCTGTTTTAAAAAGGAGCTTAAATCCCACCTACTAAACTTGAAATTATGCCGTTGCCTTGACCACACGTAGTCTTAGTCTCTCCCACTGTATAACCTGCTGCATCTCCTAACTTTCTTTCTCTGTTAGTAACTTCTGCTTAAACTAACCTCCTAAACCCTCAGCTCTACTATTATTGCCCTACTATAGCCCCCTCCCATTCTCCACACTATTTATCTTTTTTCTCCCCACTTCTTTTCAATGTCTATACATTGTTCTTCTTTTGAACAATGATTATCTTTTTATTTTTACTCTCATATGTAATAAATTTTAGTCCACTACTATCAGTGCAACCCTTAATGTTCATAATTTTATTCTTTTGTTTTTCTCTTTATAATTAATTTTGCATTTGCAGTGTTGTTTTTAATAGTTTTTGTCCTGTATGTTTATCTTTGTTTATATTTGCTGGGGCTCTTTCCCCCTTGGGTCTCCACTGAAAATGGGTTGCTTACTATCAATGCAAAGCAAATAGTTAATAACCTTTTCTTTTTTATAATTATTTTGTATTGTGATTGTTATTTAATATTTGAATATTGTCACTTTATTTTTACTTATATTTGCTGGGGCTTTTCCCCTTGGGTCTCCATTGAAAATGTGTTTGTTTGCAAACTCAGTTAGCCTAACCTGATTAACAAATGTGAAATAAATAAATAAATGTGTATTTTTTATTTAGTTGTGTTGTTTTTCTCTTAAATAATGTAACTAATTACACAGCTGCAGGGGAAATATAATTAAGTGAAACGTTTTGTTTTTCACTTAGTTGAAATTTTTTTCTGTAACGTAACTAAAGGCACATCTTCTGAGGAATTATACCTTAAGTAAACACTTTCATTTTTGAGTTTTTTTTAATTAATATAAATAACTGCCCAGCTACAGACTCATTCTAGATTCTTTTTTTTATTTTTATTCTTTTTGCAAATTACAAATCAGCAAGTATTGCAATAATTATTTTACTTTAATGTAGTTTGATAAAGTTTACTAATTTCATCAACTCCCTTATGTCATGTTTTCCATTGGGAAAGTCATATCCTTCTTATAACTCCTGCACCATGTTCATAATCGGAATCTTCTCTTTCTGTAGATGAATGCTGGCTGCAGATTTTCTGAAAGCAAAGAGAAAACCACAAACACAAGATTCACAGCTACATTTTAAAACTGGATTTGAAAATTTCACTCGTTTGACTTTCCTCTGACTAGTTAAGCTATTCTAATTAATTAATTGTTTATATGCAATATTTTGTAGCTTTTCATGTATCTTAATGACACATCTCTCTCTTAAGACTTAGATGGATGGAGGTTAATTCTAAGATATAAGGAGCTTATAAATCACATGTAAATTGATATGTTTATAGTCAGTGCATATGGAAACAATCAGCAAATTACTACATGACTCTTGTAGAACTAATTTACAGTTAATCAGTATTAATTGAATACAATTTACTTAGTTCCAAGATAATGTTAGCACCTAGTAAAGAAAAAATTAATTTAAAGAGGCAGCCATGAAGATTGTATGGCATGTTCAACATTACAGAATTTAGAAATTACAACAAAATCATCAGGATATGTTACTTTTATTTAGAGCCCATTGCTCTTACCTGGTGTTATAACTACCAGTCACTGAACATCATATCTGAATGCAGTAAACCAAACTGGCTTTGGAATTTCAACTTTTTTTCATTTCATTGTTTTAAAATATTTTCCCATCTCTGTATCTTCACTGCACATGTTATGTAAACTGATTTGCTGCTGCAGTCACTTTAAAAGTTCTGTCAATTTACAAATAATATGAGAGGCTATCACTTAATTATTATTACAATGGTATTACGTTACTTTCCATCGTGATACCTTAATTTTCCTTCAGAATTTAAAGATGAAAGTGTTTTATTCAACAATTTGAAGATAAACAGATATAGAGGGCCTGATTCATGAAGGCTTGCATGGAGTCTAAGAGTAGAGTAAGACTTCATGCAGCCAACATGTCCGCCGAGCGATCCAGGAAGAGCCAGCAGGGGCGTGCAAGAGAGCTCCTAAAACGACTCTTACATGGACAGGGTTAGGTTATGCAAATTACCTCATTTTCTGCCAAAAGCTATGCAAATGAAGTAAATTTGCGATCCAGGAAGCTCTAACCTGTCCGAATAAGAGTAGTGTTATTTGCAGAAATGTACTCAGTTGGCAACTGAGTACTGTTCTGCAAATAGCAAAACGGAGCCATGACAGCTCCAAATAAAGGATGCATTCAGTTGAGGAAGCATGCCAATGGCCAAATATAAAGCCATTGGCATGTAAACATGTTGCAAATTAATAAAATCAATTTTTTTTCCACGATCTCCGATGTTTAAGCATAGCGCAGCGCTGCGCAAATGTACGGCGCTTTAAAAACCAGAAACAAACACAAAAATGGGCAAAAATAAGCATTTAAATAAAAAATGTTATTTGCCATGCAGGTGAATGGCAGGCTGAAGACAACATGGCCACTGAGTAGGGGTTGCTATGGGGGGAAGCCAAATCTCAGAGATGTAACCAAGCATTAGTAGGCAATCCTATGCAAATGAGGCTAACGATAGTGAATCCCAATTTTACATGGCATATGAGCCAAGTCCGTGGAGTGTAAGAGTAGGATAAGGGGAGTATCAGAGTAGAAGATAGGTGACATCATGAGGGGGGTATGTATGAAAGACTGTAAGCTCATTGGAGCAGAGTGGCATGTGTTCGCTGTCAGTCAGTCATCACTGGAAGAGGCGTGTCAACAGGTATCCTAGCTAAAGGCAAGAAATTGAAGGTGTACACTATGGATAACACTAAAGTTTCTTGTACAAATGCCTACAACGTGTTTGCACGCATGTGCGTGCGTGTGCACCTCTGTGCACGCAGTTAAGCCTGAGTAAGCAAGTGTTAGGTTGTGGAAACCCATGTAAGCCCGTGTGAGCTGGTGTGCGTGTGTTGGCGCTTGTGTGCGTGTGTTGGCACTCGGGTGCACTTGTTTGCGTGGCGCTGCCCCCTGTGGCAACACAAAAGGGAAAAGGAAGGAAAACAAATAGTAGGAAGTTAATTAAGGAGAACTAGCAGAGCTAGCAGGTGAAAACAATCAGAATCAGGCAATTACACAGGCAGTACAGTAGCCCAGTCCAGCCCAGCACTTAAAACTCTGCAAACAACATTCCACCATGTTTTTCTCAGAGACACTGCAACACTGCAGTATACAAAGAGAAGTGAAAACTTAATAAGCTCTACTGAGACAAAAAAATGTTAAGGGCTGCCATTGCTATTATAAGGCAACATATGCAACATGCTGAGGGTGGTGACAATGCAAATGCTGCTGAGCAACCCACAGTGAGGAGACGGAGAAGAGTGTACAGACCCAGGGTAACCTACCAGGGGCTACATGAGCTGGAGATAATGGAGCACTATAGAGTGGACAGAGATCTCATGCAGCAAATTGTTGAGCTGTGCAGGCCACGCCTCACACACAGAACCAACAGAGGGGAACCCATTCCAGTGGAAACCAAGGTACGTGTTGGCCTAAGAATACTAGCAACAGGTACCTTCCAGAGACCAACTGGTGATATGATGGGGATTTCACAGGCATCAGCATCCCGGGTCCTGCACCAGTTCCTGAATGCCATGTCAGCACATGTCGGTGAACATATATATTTCCCCAATTCCCGTGAGGTATTGGCCAGCAATATGTGTCTCTTCCAGCAAATAGCGGAATACCCTGAGGTAGTGGGTGCAATAGACTGCACGCACATATGCATCGAAGCACTAGCCGGTGAGCAGGGTAGGGTCTACTACAACCACAAGGGCTTCCCCTCCATTAACTGTCAGGTTGTGTGTGATGCCCAGGTAATAATACTGAATGTGTGTGCTGGCTGCCCTGGAAGCTACCACAATTCCCATATCTGGCATCTGACGCAGCTGTACCAGACATTTGCCAATGGGGACATCCCTCATGGTCACCTAGTGGGGGATGCTGGATACGCACTGGAGCCGTGGCTGATGACACCCATCAGAAATGCACACACACCTGAACAGGAACGCCATAATGAGGCACACTCACAAACATGAAATGTAATCGAGCATGTGTTTGGGCTGCCCAAGTCACGGTTCTGGTGCCTGGACACATCTGGTGGAGCCTTGCAGTACTCACCAACTACATGTACCCAAATTGTCATGGTATGTGCTATGCTACATAACATGATCCTGCGAAAACAGCTGCAGCAGGAGCAGCATAGGCCTGGGCCAAACAGCCCCCCACCATTGCCAAGGCCATCACAGGCACAGCGTGACTCGGAGGAGGAACGACCTGAGCCTGCTCCAGTAGGCAGAAGGAGGCGTGCCCAGTATGCCTTGGCCTTGGCAAAGAGACAACGCATAGCACATACACTGGCTCAGTAGGAACCCCGGAAATTATACCTCTCTCTGACTCGCACATATAGTAAAAGGGATGCCTAACTTGACACTACCTGTTTTCAAACATGTACAGGGAGTGTACTATGTGCATCCGACATAGGCATCCCTGCAGCACCACCTGAGGCATGGTTGCCATGTTTTAAGCAATATAAAGCAGTGCTAAACAGCCTTTACCACTATTTAGCATATGTAAACAAAATTGCATGCACTAACTAGCACAACTCTGGGCACTGTTGAGCAATATTGGGCAACGTTCAGCAGTGTTCGTTAACGTTAAGCAATGTTGGCCAAGTCCAGCCAAAGTTGGGCATAGTTGAGCAAAACCAGGCAAACATGCTCATATTTGCTCTACTGGTCTTTAAGCAGTCTGGTCTGCCCAGTATGTAAATAAAAAGCAGTGACAGTCCTCGAATCCTGGATACTGTGCACTATAGTCACAGTACTGAACCACTAAACTATGACAGCATTTCACTGGTCAGACTCTATGAAGAAATGTTGATAAGTCTATGCAAAGTGTCCCATGGAAACCCTACAGGCACAGCACAATCCTTGTAGATTTATGACACAAAGGTGAGACCTGCAGTAAAAATACAACATGATTGTCAACACACATATAGTATAAATGTAAATATTGGGCGTGCTCACACACAACAACAAATGTAGTGGACTTCAGACAGCAACATACTGAAAGGTCACACTGGGCATGCTCACACACTTGAATAAATGAGGCAAATGTCAGGCAACAACATACTGAAAGGTCAAACTGGGCATGTTCACACACACAGGCTGTGTCTGAGTACAGCAGTGGGCCACACATAACTGCCAGTTACATGTCTTAACCCAGGAACCTCTCACTATTCATCATTCCTGCCCTGTGCACACAGTTCTATGAAAAACAGACACATATATAATATATTGGAACCCTGTCATAATCAAATATGTACTACAGATACATAGGTTGTTCACAGAAAGTGGAAAGGCATAGAAGATAAAAAAACTGCAATCAGTATCAACAATAAACAATGTGCACTCCAAACATTATCCAATCCAGGTTATGGAAAAAGAATCTGGAAAGGAGTCCATACAGAACTATGACGCTTCCTTCAGCTATGTCATAAATAGCAATGTACACTCATATATGTCCTGAGTCAGTGCCAACTGTAAATGACTGACAATGCCAACATCCTGTCAGACAGGCCCATACATACATACATACCCACCTCCCACTGACAAAAGGCCTATCACCATACTAGGAGATATCACATGTAGAATGGGTAAACAGCTCTTTCTAATGCTGAAAATATGGCATCAATGGAATTACATTGTTACCCCATATGTGTCATATGTGAACTGCAGAACAAACAGACCCTGCACCTGGACAGTCTGTTGAGCCTCACCCTCTCTACAGGATATGAAACAGTTGAATGGGTTACAGCAACATCTGGCACACTCCACAAGTATTGGTGCACAACAGACCATGGGAACTATAGTGTTATAAGCCTATGAAGCCAGATCTGCAAGGCCATGGAGTCCATCATGACTGAAGTCATAAACAGAGCTATTGGAAGCCCACTAACACACAACACTACCAACCTTGGTTTGGTCATGGGCAGATCATGGTTCCCAAACCTGCTAGACTGTTTACAAGGCAGTCCCCTAGGACATACATCAATGAAATGAGCTACACACGTCCCACATAGACCTTGAGTAGCCCTTTGCCAACATCCTAGACATATGTCGTATCCACAAAATCAACAACCTGTGCATAAATATGTATTGTCATCTGATGGATTGACACAGATACATCACACAACGTAAGAATTGTGGAGTCCTGTTCAAGTTGGTAACACCTGCTGTCCCCCATGTCTCAGTCCTGGGATTGCATAAGACAAAGTGCACACACATTACCATGTCTAGTCTGATGATGTCAGCATCCTACAAATATATCTGTGGAAATGAAAACCCCCAGTAAAGCATATAGCGCGTCGTGTTAGTGAGTACATCACTAGTATCATAACATAGTTAGGTAGGGGTTTGAATCCTGCAAATGGT
Organism: Protopterus annectens; assembly: GCF_019279795.1. Classification (NCBI taxonomy): domain Eukaryota; kingdom Metazoa; phylum Chordata; order Ceratodontiformes; family Protopteridae; genus Protopterus; species Protopterus annectens. Next base: position 496,321,488 of record NC_056741.1, read on the forward strand.
GTGTGATTTCCTTTGAGAAGAGTGCCCTTTTTGGAAAATAGGAAAATACCCGAAAAGTGGTATATTCATCTTTGGCAAATCTGATGATGTCAGCATCCTACAAATATAGCAGTGGAAATAAAAGCCTCCAGTAAAGTATATAGTGCATTGTGTTAATGCATACATCACTAGTATAATCACATAGTTAGGTAGGGATTTGAATCCTGCAATTGCTGAGTGTGTGTGTTGGTGTGTGATTTCCTTTGAGAGGAGTGTCTTTTTTGGAGACTAGGTAAATACCTGCAAAGTGGTATATTCATCTTTGGCAAGTCTGATGATGTCAGCATCCTACAAATATAGCAGTGGAAATAAAAATCCCCAGTAGAACATATAGCACATCATGTTAATGCGTACTTCACTAGTATCATAACATAATTAGGTAGGGGTTTGAATTCTGCAATTGCTGAGTGGGGGTTGGGGGTGTGTGATTTCCTTTGAGAGGAGTGCCCTTTTTGGAGACTAGGAAAATACCTGAAAAGTGGTATAGTCATCTTTGGCAAGTCCCATGATGTCAGCATCCTACAAATATAGCAGTGGAAATGAAACCCCCCCAGTAAAGCATATAGCGCGTCATGTTAATGCGTACTCCACTAGTATTATAACATAGTTAAGTAGGGATTTGAATCCTGCAATTACTGAGTTTGTTTGTGTGTGACACTGCTGGTTAATGTGTTATGGATTTTGCTTTTACTACTGTATGACATATCAGTACAACAACTGTATGTGTATTGCACACTTCAGGTATCTGTGTGGCATATACATATATGTACAAGTGACCTCAATGAGTTCATAGGTGTGAAGCCTGCTGTCTACATGAATACATCTGTTACCTTTGACAGATTGTGCTGCTGCTTCTCAGACCTTAGGTCACATATGTAGATTTATGACAAGGCCAGCCACTGTAGTGATCTGTGGCCTAGGTCATCTGTGTCACACACACACCCATGACAGTAGTTTCTATAGAATAGTGTGAGTGAGGGTTCATGCCTGGGGTATATGTCAGACATGTTAAAACACAAAAAAGTCTCTGTCAATAATGGACAGTCATTATAGGTGTACAACAACTTTGTGGATATGCATACAGACCCCCTATTGCTTATGTGATACACGGAGGGACATCAGAATACCTTTGGAAATGTGAATACCAAAGGACAGATGACATAACACTTGGCTGTATGTACACATCGGTACCCGTTCTACATGTTGGGGGCTACTACCTATGTGGTACTGTCGGGATTCTATGTTTAGTAAATGTGGATGACTATGCTATAGTTGGCTTATAGCTTTACAGCATGGGTTGGACAACAGTTATCTGTCTGTATGATACCCTTGAGGAGGATAAGTGTCACATCGGGAGAATGCATTGCAGGCCACTGTACACATTTCCAGATGTGGACGGACATATCCCTAGTGTGTTTGCTTGTACCTAATAGGGCTATATGCCAAACAGGAGTGGTCCCAGGAATGGGTGGCAGTCAATACCACTGGTTACTGGCATAGTATAGTACCGGAAGGATCCAAATGCTACTGAGTTTCCTACATCTGTGTGTCAGTTGTCAAGACATCATCTAACGATTGGTTATAGTCAGGCTGTTGAGGTTGTGTATATTACCAGAATGCAAACCAATGACAGATAGTAACAGTATCACCCACAGCATAGTGTCAAACCATGTCATACACACATATGTACCCAAGTTAAAGCATATGTGTAGTAAAATGCATACTGGCCACCAATAGAAACTATGAAGTGTTAACACTGTGTAATATAGGGCATGTCACCCTTCCCATGTGTCCACTATGCACGTACATGCAGACAGTGCACCTCCACCATGTTCAGGAAATGTACACCTGCAAATCTGTACTGCACACATCACACACGTACTGTCCACTCACCAACACATGCTGGCAAAAATACACACATCAGCCAAGTGGCACATGGGTGGACAATACATTTTTTGGAATTAACACTGGTGTAAACAATACTACATTGATAATCATAGCTTTAATGCATCATGCCTGCTCAGATATACCTACAAGGATATCATTACACTCTACAGTTAACAACATGCTAACATTGATACACTGCTATAAAATCACACTGTGCATCAGCACCATGTTAGTCTGTTCCTGCATCAATGTGACAGATGACAGGAGGTGGCACAGTATCATAATATGCACAGGGTGTGTTGTTGGTTTGCCAGAGCCCGACATTGACCCATCCAATCGACGTGTGTGTGTGTGTGTGTGTGTGTGTGTGTGTGTGTGTGTGTGTGTGTGTGTGTGTGTGTGTGTGAGGGACAACAGTACAGCATGGGTCAATGTTGATGTAATGTGTGTGTGTATGTGTTAGCCATAGGTGTTTGGTTTATGTGTGTGTGTCTGTATGCACACAGTTCCACCATTTGGCTGCCATATATGTGAGGTTGTGGGACAGTCACAGACTGTACCTGCCAAGCTGTACAGCTCACCATCTCTGGCCATGGCCACAGTACCTGTGCCTGGCAGGGGTGCCGCGGACAGTATCAGATACTAAGCCAGACTGGGTACTATCATCAGAGGCAGAGGGATGTCGACTGGACCCATGTCACTGCTGGGACTGGCCACAGCCACGTGCACGTGGTCTTCTATGATGCTCAATTGACAGCCCAGCCTTAACATTGCTGGGGCTGGTACTGCCACTACGGGAGTGGCTGTGACTTGTGTGTCATCCGCGACAACTGCCAGCCAATGATGTTGCTGGCATATGTCCACGTTGACATCTCAGATGTCCTGCACTGTCCTGGCACATGGACATGACATTGCAGAGGACATCTAATGTCCCCCCCCAACGTCTATCAATTACCTCGGTGTAATTACAGATGACACCGGCAAGGTCATGGATACTGTCATTGATAGCAGTGTTATGGGCCCTCTGCGCCCTTAGTCCCTGTCTGGTGTACTGTTCCATATGTGCCTGTGCCTGCATTACAGCCCGGAACATACCTGAGGGGGCATGTCTGCCAGGGCATTACAACCAGCAGTGCTCCCATGAGAACCTCTGGACATCTGCCTATGTGGTACCATTCCAGGAATCTGGGTATGGCTGCTGTGAGGGAATGCATGTGCCATAGATACCACATTATCCTGGTCAATGCCTACTGTATGCTGTCTCTCAGCTAAGGCCATTGGTGATGAGGAATGTATTGGCAGCATGAATGTGTGCATAGATGGGTTGGAAAGCTGTGTACTGTCAATTGGCGGGCCAACAACAGACCCTGTCAAACCTACCTGTGCCACAACACATGTATCATCATTTCCACTATTTATGACAGTGTCTTCAGGTTCCCTGCTGCACTCAACCAACACAACCTCAGCATCTGTGAGAGGAAGACAGGAAACACACTTTACAATCTGTACATGATGTTAGCACACATGCACACATGAACACATGTACACATGTACATATGAACACATGCACACATGCACACATGTACATATGAACACATGCACACATGCACACATGAACACATGCACACATGAACACATGCACACATGCGCACATGCACACATGAACACATGCACACATGAACACATGAACACATGCACACATGAACACATGAACACATGCACACATGCACACATGAACACATGAACCCATGCACACATGCACACATGAACACATGAACACATGCACACATGAACACATGCACACATGAACAAATGCACACATACACACATGAACACATGAACACATGCACACATGAACACATGAACACAAATACACTACTCATTAAAGTAGACACACACACACACACACACACACACACACACACACACACACACACACACACACACACACATACACCAACAGCAGTCCAGAACATACTCATTAGTTGTTGATGGTGGAGTACAGTATCACAAGCTAAAGGGTCCTATCACACGTGTCAGCATGCAGGATGTGTGCTGCTCAACAGCATGCAGTGCAAGTGTACAGAGTCCTTGTTAATAACAGTATACATGTCTTTGATGCATGTGTGTTGTTCAATGATTGGCCACGCCCTGGAACACAATGTGTAGATGACACAACATTGCTGTGCAAGTATTAAATGCTTTTCAATGTCCTGTGCCCCATCACTCACAGGTATACATACCATGGCTGGATGCACACAACTGTCAGGTGTATAGCAATGAATGGTATGTGCAGTACTGTAGTTACTGTAACTGGATGTAGTGTAGTACCATGAGACATTATCAGGCAGCATCATGTGGTCACTCAAGGCCACTAATGTGTGCCACACTGGCAACTATCTTGCTGTACCTGAACTGCAACACTGTGGCTACATTAACCATTTCACAGGCAGTTGTTACATGGGTATGTAAGGTGTTCAATAGGGAGCATTACCTAACATGAATGTGTTGTGTGTTGAAGAGTGTCGCACCGCCCCATGATAGGCCTCTACCCCTCAGGTATAGTATATGTGCTGTGTGGATGACATTTGGGATACTGGAGTCTGACCTTACAGCAGGTGTCTAAATATGCCATGTGTATCATATTAACATGTACTGCGTATGACAAAGTGGTGTATGTTGTGTGCATGTGTATTGACTCTGCCTATACAATGTCCACTAAAGTGTACCACAATTGTTTTGGATGCTCTGTGTATTGCATATGTTTGAGGCAGCTACTCATGTTACTGGGATGTGCATAGTCCCACAGAAAACATGCAGAGCATGCATTATGTGTAGGTGTTATACATGTGTATATGGCCTACAACTCACCTATGACATGCACATGTTATTTGTCATATCAAATGTAAAACACTCACCAGCATGGGTCTGTTGTCTTGCTGTCACACCAGAGGGACCTACAAGGATATGAGACCGTTTGTCAGTGTCAACAACTATGGCATTGCTGCTGTGAGTTTGCACTTGTACAGTAGTACAACAGTCGACAGTCACAAGCATACAGATTATGTTACAGATTATCAGTATTGCGCAACACCATGCTCCACATCTTCTAAATACACAGTACACATCTGACATATGCATGTTCTACCAATCGAGCTAACAGTAGTCTACAGATATGCCATCTCACCTGTACGCTCCGAGTCAACTTGCGGGGTGACTCCGGCCTCCATGATGACACATGTCTGTTGTAGTGGTTGGCCAGGAGCCACCACGCTGAGGAGCAGCTCTTCCACTCTGGTGAGGGCTGGATGTGATGCTGCACCACCACCTGTGGCAAGCTGTTGTCTGCGGACATCAAAGGCATGCTGCCGGACATGTCTAATTAAATCACTGCAGTGATAGCGTACCTGCTTATAAGTCCAGTTATGCATGCCTACATCATTAACCCGACAGACAACATCTTGCTACAGTGCAGTGCGCTCATGCTGGTCCTGGCTGTCTCTGGAGAACAGCAGGGCGTGATGTTGTAGTAGGGTGTATATGATTACTTCCTCCTCTTCAGGGGAATAAGCAGGATTGCGGTGGTGAGACATGTCCCTAGAAGACAAGAAAACAATAATTGTCAGCAAGTCATGTGGCACACTTAACATTCTACAGCACAGATATCAATGAAATGCCATATATAACAACCTATTGCCTGTCAGTAGATACACACTTTTAATACCACATATCAGTGCTCAGCCCACAACTGCCTGACAGTGCCTGGCACATTCTATATATTAAACCATGTTCTGCACAGCAACAAAGTGAAATCAGTATGTAAGACTATACAACAGTACATGGCACACTGTATGTGACACAATGCACCACCTAGCCACAGGAAGTATATATGAAGCTAATGCATACAGAAATATGTCATCCATTGAAATGATTGTGAAGTACAGTTACAGTACTACCAGTACACCACACTACTTGTTGATAGCAAGCCCCTACGTAACATATGTGCACATTCATCAATATAGGTGGCATACTGCTGTACTACACTACACATGTTGCTAGATATGCACTTATATCCTGTAACACACATACGACTGAGGCCATGTTACAGGCATACTCACACACACACATCAGACATACCAACAAGACACAAAGGTATGGCAACCCTGATGAGCTTTACCTGTGTACCATACAGTACTGTGTGTCAGCACTTACAAAACCTTATTCCTGAGGTGTGTAATGTGTGAGGAGTACAGGTAACAAACAAAACAGTGTTTCCAAGCAATGTGGATATACACCATACTGTGCTATTTAGGTCTACAGCTTCAGGCAGTACTACAGTTCATACAGGATTTATATTCACTAGTGTTAACAATCAATAAGCATACATGTACTGCTTTAGCCTACAATAGCACACTCCAGTCAACACCATGGGACTACATCACACCGTATGCCATACTGCTTTTCCTGCCTAGCAATGGCATACATATCTTTTGTGGGGATCATAGATAGAACACTACATACCATGATATGAACAGTTTCCCACTAGACTATCACACATATACACAACGCTAACACATTCACCTAAACATTCACCATCACACTCAGTCAACCTCACATAGCAATTAATGCAACCTGTACATGCATGTGTGTATCGGGTCCTAGGTAGCTAATGGGCTATTAGCCATAGGGCCTATAGAAGCCTAGCCATACGGTACCCTGACCTTCAACACCCATGTCATTTAAGTTCATGTGCAGAGCCACAGAGGTGATTCCTGGGTTGTATTTCCTATCTCACATACATTCATCATGATTATTCATGACGACTGCTAATGAGGACCTTTCTTTGCTGTTGATAGATAGTTAGTTCCAGAGTATGGTATGTGTCTGAGATGAGAATGTACCACTCCAGCGTGTTCTGCTTTCTGACGTTACAAGGTTGAGATCAGTACAGTGTGTAGCTTGTAGGGATTTTGATCTGTTTACATGGAGCATGTCCAACACCTGTGGGTTTGGCATAGCTTTGTATGTTAGGCAGAGGTTGCCTCTGGGTAAGCGGTATGCAACACAGTGTAGCTGTGGCTTTGTAAGACAGTCTGCATAGAGCATCTGTTTGAGTCTGGTAATACTCTTTGTGAGGTATGTGGCTGGTGTCTACAGTTGCTGTAGATGTCTTCTGAGGTACATACCACAAGGGCCATTGTACTCTATGATGGGTTTTATGACTGATGAGTAGAGTGGATCACTGACCTCTTTTTCCATGGATGACACACCTTTTCTGATGACATGTGGACCGTACACAGTTTACATGACTAGTGTGGCACTGTGCTTATCAAAAGGGACACTATTGTCCACCTGTGTCCCGTGGTAACTTATCACACTTTTGGTGTGGAGTAGACTACCACCTATGTGGTAGTTCATGGGTACAGGGTTTCTAACAAAAGGGATGGCAATACATGTACAACACTGAGATTAAGCGTACATATAAACATACATTGGTGTACATATAGATTTACATATAGGCACATATACAGTCCACCTTTTATGGTGGGAATATCAATTATGCAAAGGTTGCGAGAGATACAGTTATGTAATAATATTGCACAGTCTTGTGCAGCATGCATTGAAGGTATTCACAGCCCATGTATCTTTAGCAGGACTCCCTGTCTGGAAGACTGAAAACCTAACAAATCATATCCACAACATTTAAACACCACATGTCATATACCAGCACTGTATGCTGTCTTGTTTGCCACACACTACAACCTACATAACAATATGCACATAACCTTCACCAACATATATATGTCCACCCTTCACAAACAGTTGCAGTATGTCCCTTGCTCTATGCACATGTACAGATGCTAATATATCTGACACATATATATCTCTCCATATGTGTGTGCCATGCACACACATGGTCCACACTGTTGTAAGTCCGTACACCCCACGGATGAGCTGTTGGGCCTTGCTACAACATGAACAGTTGGCACATGTGTGCACACAGTAATATTACAGGAAGTATATATAGCTGCAAATGCTACCTTACTATACTAGCCTGGTACAGCAGTTGACAATGCTAAGCTACACATTATATGACTATCATGCATGTCTTACTCTGTCACATCCAAGTTTATATAGCTGTCTGCACTACTCCCACAAACAGCCATTATACACAGTACTGTACAGAACATAGATAACATGATCAGATGTCTGGCATTTAATGCTGAGCTACATTTCTCACAGTTATGTCCCACTGCACACAGCTACACACTAATCTGTTCATGGCAGTAGTTATGCATGGCATCAGTGCATACATACCAACTGCTGCCACATATGCAAGTTTCAAAGTATGTACAGTACATTTCATAAACATCTACTACTTGCCGGTAACTACATATCTGTTACATACCTGTTTGTCATTTGCTGGTCCGTCTGCGTATGTTGTGGCAAAGCTATATACTTTGTTTACTGTCTGTTTTGAATCTGTTAAGTTATGGTTGTTTTTACTTATATTTTTTTTGGTTATTAATTAACTTTTTTTTTTACTTAATTAGTATTTTAGTTTCGTAATTCAGTAACTTTATTGTTTTACTTAATTATTTTTTTAAGTATTTTTTTCCTCTCCTGGATGTAGCTAGACTCCAAGTCGTGCAATGTAATGATTGCATGTGGGGATAGCAAGAACAGTCTGCTTTTATAGGTATCTGCGCATGTGCATGTAATGCCCTCTGCACCAATTGGTGCCCAGCATTTGGTAAATGCATACAGCCTGCTGTGTGGTAATTGCAGTACACACTGTCATAGCAACCCACTGCTATAAATTGCTAAGTTATGTAGGCGTAGCCCTTTCAGATTTCCAGAGTGGGACCCATGCTTGTTTGCTGTGCACACTGTTGTTCCATTCAGAAGGTTGGTATACTTCTTATATCTGAAGCTAGGTTTGTAGCCAGTGATGTACATGTTGTACTCAGACCTGACTGTTGCCACTTCCAGTACAGAGATATCAGTGTAAAGTTTAACTCACCCCTACAAATGCTTACACAAGATATATGTGAGCATGTAGTTTCTTTTCTGCTTATATGAATAACTGCCATACAGAAGTAGTTATTGCAATGTATTCTTTTGGCACATGAACTGTTTGTGAACTGTTATACCGTGAATATTAATGTACTCACTTCTGCAGGGTTTGTACTTTTTATTGTTGACATTAGCACAGGATTCCAAGAAAACTGGACAATTCCAGTACTGAGTATGCCTACCTGCATCCTTGGTCGACCCTGAACACACACGTATATTGTAAATTTGGGGGGGGGGTGCAGACATACAGAGAGCATTACGTATTATTGTGTGAATGTTATCTTACTGGACTTAAAGGGTTGGTGTGTACCTGTTAGTTTACTAAGGCAGGTAGTCTGTCTGCATAGTTCCCAAACGTGAACCAATCCAGATGGTAGCCAGATGTTAGCCTGTTATTCATTGACTGTGCAACCCACAGGTGTTTACAGCACTGGCACAATGGAATTGTTACCGTCAGTTGCTACCAGTACATGGCTATTTCTGTGTTGTACTCCTACAGAAGTGTATCCTTGTGGAAGTCCTCCCAAAGCTATTTGCAGAGTGTGTAACAACAGTAAAGCTGATATGCCTGTGTGTTTGTGCCTCTGCCAAGCCTATGAAATACTCAGATACATACTTGCATGGAGTCTGGGATAGGTAGTTGAAGGTGAGGTACACCTTCCAAATAATAGGGACAGTAAGTGTAGACTTGAGTGAAGCAGTGCATATGGATTAGTACACCTTTTATGAAGTACAAGCGGTGTCTACTGTTATTATTGTCATTATTCATTGTGTAATACCCCACCTTTCTGCCTAATGTCAGTACTTTTCAGAGGGATTCAGAGGGACACAGCTAATATATGTTTCACACTCAGGGACATCCCTGAAAAGTAGTCACAGTTGGGAAGTATGGCCTCCACCCTATTCAGATATGCCAGTGTTTGTCCTGCTATGATACTGTGTGGGGGTTGTAAAGTGCTTCTGTAACATTATTTGCTGCTAGAATGGCTGCTTCTCTCATCACAGTCATGTAATGCAATTCCACAACAATTGCTGGTAAAGATCCACAGAACAAGCTTTGTGTTATGGCCTTCCTATTTTTCCTTTACATTCACTCATTGTAATGCATGATATATTCATTTCAGCACCAAGTTATTGTAAATCTGCTGTGGCTTAGTGGTTCTTCATGCAGTCTAGTGGGTCCAAGGTCTGGGGTTCGAAACTGACAGAGGTGTTTTATTTTGCTGCTGAGCAGAACAAGGGCCCTGACATACAGAGTGACTAAGGCACTTTTAAGCAGTTTTAAGTGGGTTTGCGTGATGCTTAGCTAAGCGCACACAAGCGCACACTCACGCACCCCCGCTTACTACTGCTTAAAAGTGCTTACTCCCGCTAACCCCCACGCTAATTTCTTTGAAAGAATAGAAAATGGGGAGATAGGAAAGTGGTGAAAAAGGGGGCACAAAGAGGGAAAGACAGTAGGGAAACCAGCTCGGGATGTGCAGGGCAGGTGTAGGGAAGGTCCATAGCTGCCCATTTCTTTACCAGCAACAGCTGTGCATATTGCAGAAATTTGGAGTGAAATTTGAAACCTTTCACCCCTGAGAGAGGGGTGAGGACAACAATGTATGTTGTACTGCCAATTATAATTATCAGTTTACATGTCCTGCAGATGTGTGCGAGATGGGCAGATATGTATGGGGCATAATTTTTTTGTGGGAACAGCTTGCCATTTTTTTTTTTTCAGGTGAGAGTGGAATGTGAGGTAAGGGAAGTAGGTAGGTTGTAGGAGGTAAACAGACAAAACAAACAAGATGCATACAGGGGTGGAATATGACACATGGGGTGGGTGAACACAATTGACGGGGAAGAATGTTTGGAAATCGCAAGCCCACGAGTCCACAGATGGTAACAGTGGAACTGAGATGCCCACCCATGGACAGTCACCACTGCACCTTCACAGACCCAAGGGTGGCTGTGCTGGGGGCTGCGTAGGAGGTGCAGGCTCACCTGTGAGTTATGCCACTCTTGCCTCGAGCTGGTGTAGAGGATCAGCGACTGTGCGCTCGATCTCCCTACGCACCACAGCCCGGACCATTCGGAGGGTAATGGGTGGCCCTCGTCCGGCCATGCTTGCAGGGGGGGAATGAGCCCCATCCCCTGCAGCACTTCCACCTGAAGGTGGCACAGGGCCACCGGAGGAGGAGGTCCCGGGCTGGGCACCGGACATGCTGGTGCCAGGTGCCATCGCCAGCTGAGGTGGGAGAGGAGGGCCTGCTGGGACCGGCCTTCCCATACATTCTATGTTTAGCAGGATTTAATGACAATATGGGTTAGTAACAGAAAACAGCATTCCAAATTAGTTGTAACAGCATGCAGTAGTATTCCCATTAACCCAACACACAGGCATTCCAGCAGTTGAACAGCAAGCATAACACATGCATATTTAGAACACCAATGGACATTCCAACAGCATGCAGGATTGATTGGTGGCAACAGGCCACCAAGGTTTTGGTATGTGAACAGGGCACATGCATCAAAGTACATGAAGATATTTATAAACCAACAGGACATATGTCCCAACAATGTTTTTGAGATTACACATACCCACTGAGTTGTGGAATGGCATTATTTATGAACATAATGTAGGGTTGAAAAAAATCCATTAACAACTTGTATATACTTATAACTGCACTCTACATTCCTACTGACAGCAGGTATATATCCCCTACATGTATTATTACACTAGGCAGTGTCCATGAAATTGTGAATTGGGTTTTGATAGTTGTTTATATACCTGACCTGTATCTTAAACAGACCCCTACATTTCTAGCAGCACATTGACATTTCTGGGGATCACATTCACAAGCTACTCATGTGCCAGATTAACCTGTACATACTAGCCATGAACCAACAGTTGAGGACTGTATATATGCTTAAGGGCTACTGGCATTCCTTCATCCACTTTATATGGACCTGCCCAATTGTGGATTGACAGCATTTAATACAACTGTACTATCTCCATAATGCAAGGGTATTACAACGTATCAAAGAAAGGGACACAGACACAGTCCAGGCATTCTACTTTATTAATTACATTATACACTTTTGTAGTGGCTCTCTCATTCATTTCATATTTTGGTGCATGCAGAATACTTTTATTCCAAACCTATTATAGCTTTATTAATGGGTTCCAACACTTTTTCACACTCTCTCACTTAATTTATATTACAATACATGCAGAGACTTTATTCATGGCTTATTAGACCTTTATTGATGGGTTACAACACTCTTTTTCAGGCTCTCTCACTTCTTTTTATATAATAATACATGCAGAAGAATTACTAACCTGCCTAGTGGCGCAGCCTTAGCAGCCTATCTGCATAGGCTTGCTGATTTGCGGCACGAACACCTGCAGCTGTAATGTAAATGAAGGGATATTGAGACATACCTATCCATAATATGGACTACAACAGCATCCCTTACATACTTCATTCCATGGCTACCTACTCAGTAGTGGGGCATTTTCCATTTGACGGGCCTTCTGGATCAATCGGGTCAGTTGGTCCTGCTTCCATCTCTTCAGGTCTGAATGGTGATGATGGACCTGCTCACCAGTCCTTGGGATGCCTGTGGCACTGGTGAGATCATGAGCTAACCTGTTCCAAACCTCCACTTTAAACTCCATACCTTGAAACTGGCCCTGCAGGGGTCTAGACTCATGACGATGGACTAGGAGCCAAACCATGTATTTTGACTCCTCAATGTCCCACTTTTGTGCTCTAAAGTGAATTCCCTCTCCAGCTTCGGCCATTCTGACTGCAAATGGGTACCACAATCAGTTAATGCGAGTATTCCCGCCTATGGGGCTTAAATATGCCTCATTTCCCGCACTTATTTGTGATTAGTCATTTTGTAAAATTCTCAGCTAACAGCAAACCTGCTTAGCAATGGTTAAACTTCCATTCATAAGTATATGTATGTATGTTAACAGTGCATGTTTCTGCAAAGCTGTCATGGCGTGGTGGTTCAGTACTTTGATTATGGTGCACAGTGTCCCGGGTTCTAGCCTTGTCATTGCTTTTTATTTTACTACTGTCCAGACAGGCTAGGGGGTGTGGCTGTGTTTAGGCGACTTTGCTCAACTTTGCTCTACGTTGCCCGACGTTGCTCAACGTTGCCCGACAGTGCACTAGTTGGTGCGTTGCGCAGCTCCACGCAAAACTATTGCACTAGGTTAAGCACTGCTTAGCTATGGGCACCTATATTGCACTGGGTAAAGCGCTGCTAACTATGGGCAACTATGTTGTGCTGGGTTAAGCGCTGCTTAACTATGGGCAACTATATTGTGCTGGGTAAAGCGCTGCTTAGCTATGGGCAATTATATGTCAAGTTCCTTCTTATATTTATATATGTATACATTTTGTTCACTGATACGTAGGTCATTTCTATGCTTTTTACTAAAAGTTTATTCATATATGTCAGGTATTATTTCATATACTAATTTAAAACATATAGTAGAAAGGGGTGTGGGGGGACTACAACCGTGAATGCCTCCTCTTTGTGCATAGGCTCTACCACTACACTATTTCTATTTGGCTTAATTTGCATATACCAAAAAGTGAAATGTCCACAAAACACCCACACAATGCGCAGTTCCTGTACAATAAAGGCTGTCTCAGTGTTTGAGGACCAGAATGGTCCTAAATTAGCCCCAGGAATCTGATATAGGTAAAACAAGTGTTTTATTACCTGAAAAAAATGTACACAAAATAAAATATTTAAAAAAAAACAAAGATTGAGCACTTTTGTCTCCCTCCGGAGACTTCTTCAGAATCTACCACCATTTTCAGATGGTCCTCATTAAATACAGAATGCTCCAAAATCATTGGCTAGCAATATCTTCCTTAATTAACTAATTACACAAATTAAACAAATTAAACATTAAAGGGCTGGCATTTGAAAAAGGGCTAACATATGCAACATCAAGGCACACTATGCCAAACAGCAGTACATTGAAATGAAGTAAAAATGGAATAAAATAAAAATAAAAACTAACCCAAGACATACTCGGGATATATAGTATACACTATAAAAAATATTTTATAAAATGTAAATATAAGTATATGTATATAAAAAATATCTTGTTATACAAAAATTCAGTCCAGTTCAGAGTGGTTGAAGAAATAAATATTATAAATAAATAAATAAATAAGTAAATAGAAATGCGTAGATATATAGAATGCATAATAAATGGAATAAATACATGAATATTTTATTTGTAAAATATAATGTAATAAATAAATATAATAAATATATTATATAAAAATTAATTAAAAAAATCTTAATTAAAAGAAGGGGGTACATTGTAGTACTATCATCTTGTTTTCACTTTATTTTTAATCTTTGGATCTGCAGCTAACAATTTGAGTGCTGGAGTGATAGAAATGTGGTCATTAAGGCCCTTACCACAGCATGCATTGAGCCTTAACTGCCAAATCATTTCCTTATACTCTAAAAGGGTTTCCCAGTCACCACCCCTATCTGGGTGAGCAACCTCCTCTATAATCCAAAATTTGTAGTCAGCCATATTACAAGTCAGAGCATGCCTATATAGAGCATTATTCTCATTGTGCTTGTTTATGTCCCTGATATGTTCATAAATTCTAGATCTGAGATGGCGCTCAGTTTTCCCTATATAGTAGCTCCAGCATGCTTGACAAAATACCAGGTAAACTACCCCTTTTGAGTAGCAACTGTTATACCTTCTAGCCCTAAGTGTCAAATCTAGGCTAGGTATTCTCACTTCCTTTAATCCAGCTATATAAGAGCACTGTGCACATCTACCACATCTAAAAGTACCACATTTCTTATTAGTCCCTTCTATATTAGTCTTTTCTCTTTCAATCAAATTTTTAATATTCTTATTTCTTCTAAAAATGTATTTAATATTGCCTTGGAACACATTGGTTCTAGTAGATACATTTCTGAACAAATCCCAGGTCTCATTAATGCACTTATTTAACCATCTCATACCCCCTTAGTATGTTAAGGTCAGATATGGTATTGTACTTGAATTACCAATATTACCACTCTCCTGCTCATTGTGGGTCTTCTTTGGAAAAATTGCTACAGGACTGGAATCTACACTGCCCCCACTAGTTAAAAGGGGTGTATATCTATTACTCCTACCTATAAGGGCGTATTCTTTTATGGAATTAATAAGTTCCATAGGATATCCTCTCTCAAGGAACATTCTCTCTACATTGTTGACTTCATTCACAAAATCACTCTCATCAGAGATCATCCTAGCCATCCTAATCATTTGTCCTTTCACAATATTTTTCTTTAATTGGTAGGGGTGATCACTATCAAAATGTAAATAAGCATTAGAAAAAATGTTCCTTCCTGTAGACACTTGACCTATATAACATTTCTTTTGATAGTCTTTATTTAATTTTACATCTAGGAAGTGAATTTCATCTCTGCCCACTTGATATGTAAATTGTAGAAATGTTGTTGTTTGATTAATATAATGAATAAATTCCTTTATAAAATCAAAAGGCCTTGTCCATAGAATCAATATATCATCCAAAGAATGAAAATATTTTGCTATATACTGACTATATTGTGACCTAAAACCATATTTACGTTCCCAAAATAACATAATAATGTTTGCGTATATGGGGGCACATGAAGATCCCATGGCAATTCCTTCTTTCTGGTGATAATAATCACCCTGAAAGTAAACATAATTATATTTTAAAACTAATGCTATACACTCTAAAACAACTTTAAATTCATCCCGTTAAAAAATTCATTTTGATCAACATTTCTTCAAGCCATTCCAAACCTTCACTCTGAGGAATCACTGAAAACAAATCCCTTACATCGATTGTAATAAATGTTATATCATCTGTGTAAATACTCTTACCAATTTTATATAAAAAGTCCCATGAATCAACTAAAATGTGTTAAAATTTACTGTAAAACTTTTTTAACTTCGTGTCAACATAAATAGCCAGGGGTTGTGTCTTAGACCCTTGCGATGAAACTATAGGCCTCATGGGTGGATTGTGTAGTGATTTATGTACCTTCAGTATATCAAAAATAACAGTTATAACAGGCTTAGGGACTCTAAGAAATTTATATAATTCAATGTCAATCAATCCTTGTAACACATTGTCTTCCAAAATTAAATCTATCTTCTTGTAGGATATATTAATTTAATTTCTAGTCACCAGTCCATAATAGTTTTCATTGTCCAAAATATCTTTCATTCTACTAATATAATCCCATCTGTCCATAAGAACCACCCCTTCACCCTTGTCTGGTTTCATCACCCAAATTTTTTCATTCCCACTAAGTTCATTTAACAAATGTATTTCAGCCTCGGTCAAGTTCTTACCTATCTCAATCTCTTTTTTATATTCATTACGTATTCTATTAGTGACACATCTCTCAAAATTCAAAATTTCAAACTGAAGCGGAGGGTTGTAGGTACTAGATCTAACAAGAACATTGTCCCTGTCCTGCAACTCCCTATCCTTGTACATGTGTATAAAATTCAATTTACGTGTAAACATTTTTATATCTAATAAAATATTTTCAATTCTAGGTTTTTTAATTGGAACGAAAGTAAAACCTTTTGTAAATAGGTTAAAATAAGTTTCATTAATAGATATATCAGCGTAGTTGAAAATATTAAAATTATTAGATGAACTAATAATATCATCGTGTTGTTGGTCTGACTCAACCGTTGGATCTATTTCAGTACTGTCTACAGTAATACTTTGATTGGCATCTTCCCTTATCTGTGTATCCTCCCTAAATGTTGGGTATTGTTGTTCATCATAACTTGTGCATAGGAGGGTTGTTGAGCCTGATTCCTTAACCTCTCCGACCTCCTGGGTTCCTCCATTTCTAAAGGGACACCCGCTCTTTCATTATTTTCTCCATCACTACCATTAAAAAACTGTTGGTCATGTCCATAGGAGCTATATTCATAAAAACTTTGCTTCCCCTTTCTATCCAAACCAGCTTCTCTATACTCATAATAGTCCCTATACATATTCTTTCTATTGTTGTTTCTATTGTTCCTGGTGTTATAAAAGGTATTGGAAGTTCTGCCCATTGTATAACTTTTATTTTCATTACAATAAGCAAAACCCCTTTCATACTCATTCAAATCTCTCTCCAGTTTCCTAAGCTTCCTATTAGTGTTCATGTTAATAGTATAGTCAACATCATGCAAAACTCTAAGATAAATATTTTTATATTCATCTATTGAAAACAATAAATCTGTATTAATTTCATTGTACAGTTCATCAATTTCTTTTTTAATTTGTTCCATGACCTCAACGTTACGTTTCATCATCAATTTTAATAATGCCAGCCCACAGTCATTGAAAATATCACATACTGCTTTAAAAAAAATGTTGTCGCCATATACATTGTTGGGAAATTTATTAAATCTAAGTCCTATTGGTACTATCTTATCTTTTAAACATTTCTCAAAGTACCAATTTTCTACTGCCAAAGATTTATATTTAAGAAGCAATGATTTAAAAATCTTACACTTTTCCTTGTATGTCAAATTTACTGCTTGTTCGTTCTTCTTCTCCTTGGTATTAAATTTAAACGATGATGTAACCACATATGAAAATCAATATTCTTATAAGATTCAGTTACTTGGTGTCCACTATAACTTTTTTGTTGATTAATATGTCCTTGACCACCATTAGGTCTCGCACGCCGGTTTTCCAGATGTAATTCACCCCCAGCTTGCTCACTCTGAGCATCTGATATTATCAGTGTAACCGCCAACCCTCTCGGGCTGCTCTGTGCACAAGGAATTGCATTATCAGATCCAGACAACACTATATCGGCGTGGGAATGAGTCTGAATAACCCTGAGTAGTTCGTTAAGCATAGTGCTATTCTCCATCAAAACCAGACTGCATATACATTTCTTATTATGCTCTTCGATGTTGAAATTGCTAACTGTAGCTAAGCAATGGACACACCCGTGCAAACACGTGCAAATACGGGCAGCTATATCGGGAATTATAAGAAATAAGTTAAAGGTTTTACATTTTATAACTGTACTGGGGGTTTACAATGTGAGGGAGTGTGATGTTGGGTATGTAGACATTTGAGCGGACTCACTCATGTTTGTTGACATTGCACAACTCAGACACTTGCAGGGGTGTGGACCTTTGGACTGCTCGGCAGTCGGACATGCCCCCTGCCTTCCTGCACAGTCCGTGTTAGACATGGAGTGGAGTCAGCATGCCCTCATGAATATGCATGGCATGCTGCCATCATAACTTTCAACTGCAGTTTCCGAGTAAGACTTATTTAGTCTTACATGGAGGTTTTGTGAATCCGGGGGAGAAAGTTGTAGAATCATAAGTTATATTAACTTGTAAGTGAAGTATAGGAAAGATAAAATAATGCAAGCCAATTGCTATGATAATGGTTTTATTTAGAGCTTGTTAAAGTCAATGTCAGAACAAGTCAAACAGAAGTAAACTACACCTTTGTTTCCTGCAAAAAACATGTCATATTCTTGTCAGCTGTAAAGAGAGTTGCATAAACATATTTACTGTCATCCCTCAGTAACTATTATAAGCATTTTCTGTTAACATACTATGTCAAACTCAATCATAAATTACAGTGACTGTTTGGAGCACATTGTTAATGAAAGTGTTCTGGCAACTCAGTCTCATTCATCTGCTGGAAAGACCATAGGGATGGCCACTGCATTAGTTTTTATCACTGTAGCAGACCTCATTGGAAACAGTTTGGTTATTTTATCAGTCTTCAGAAACAGAAAGCTAAGAAATACAGGTAAGCAAAATTTCTGCAAGAAATCCAAAAAAAAAAAAAAAATGAAACTATATCAAATGTATCCAGTTCTATTCTTAAGAATGGATTTGTATGTATGCATGTGTGAGTGTGTGTGAATATGTGTGTGTGTGTGTGTGTGTGTGTGTGTGTGTGTGTGTGTGTGTGTGTGTGTGTGTGTGTGTGGGTGTGTGTGGGTGCGTGTGTGTGCACGTGTGTATGTGTCTGGAAAGAATGCCTCCTTATTGTGTTTTGTATATCCCATCAAAGCACTTAAAATATTTCTGTCACAATAGCAGCTTTGCCTGCTACTCCTGAATATGTACATTAATGCCAGTGGCTTGGTAGAGCACCATGCATGAATCTGAAACAATAATATTAAATGAACTGGGTTTTCTCTCCACATTAGCTACATCAAGGTCTGTACTGTTGTGTACATTGATGATGATGTATTCCTTATGAGATGTTAAAATCAAACACTTAGTTGCTTCACCTATTAGTAGAACCTCTGGGCATTATATAGTTCATGACACTTGCTTAATATGAATTTTATATTTAAATAAGTAAAACATTTTTCTTATAGAAAAATGCAATGCAGTACATTTTTGAGGAAAGAAGGAATCAGAATATGATTTGTAAATTGGTCTGCTAAAAATAATGACTCCATATAAAAATCATGATATCAGCATTATGAAGCAAACATTTTATGTAAATAAAAACAAATAATAAGCATTATTTCCATGCATGTAACAGATAACTTTTGCAGGTCATTAGGTAGGTAATTTTTGGATGACGATTGATACATTTTTGCACAGTTTCCTATACTCTTACAAAACAAAATACCCTTTCAAACAAAATTCAGTAATTTCAACAGTAACAATACAAATAAAACATGCCAAATGTTTTATAGGGGTTATAGAAAACCGTGTTATACCTTAATTTCCATATATCCCATCTACAATATTGCATAGGAATCATGCTTTGTAGAGTCACATGTCCAATTTAGTAACAGGAGTTTTGCTAATTCCTGTGTTATTGGGGGAAGCATGGATTGATTGATGATTAACAGTTTTGTCTATGACAAAACATTTCTAACTTATCCTTAGTGACATTACATTTCACATTTACTTTTTAATGAATGTATAACCAGCAAAAATTACACCTGCATTTTTTTAAAACTGAACAGAAAGAAAGAAAAAGGAAACGGGAACACTTGTTTACTTTAGTATACATATTCTACACAAAAATAACTGAAAAAGTTTTACTTAGAACATGCACCATATGCCATGTTTTATAAAAATACTGTTAAGAACAAAAACTTTTTACTTACTGTTACCTCTTTCCTTCCTCTTCTCCTCTCCTTAATGTTATTCCAAATATTAATGACATGAAGAAAGAAATATGCTTTTGAGTCCCCTACAAGTTTAACAAAGTCAAAAAAGTCCAATCTTTCCATGTTTTCTTGTTCTGCCATATTTTACAATTGTGATTGATGCTTTGTAATTCCACGTTTATTAATTAATTTCAGAATTGCTGATTTTCTTCCTGTTAATTTCTATCTCCTAACTCTAGTCTCTGGTTCATTTCCAACTTACTCCTGGTTCTTCTAGTCCACTCCTGTGCATTTTTATGACTCTCAAGTATTTTCCTTTGGAGCATTGCAAAAGATTTCACTGATATAGTGTCCCTATGAGCTTTAGTCTTCTGATAATAAGGCTCATTGTCTCTCTATGAGTTTTATTATCAGAATAATAAGAAAAATAATTCCCTTCAGTTTGATAGTTCACTTTTTGTTGGACAAACTTTTGTATTTTTTCCTTAGCATATTCTACATCAAAAAATGACTTTTGACCCTCCAGGAAAAATATTCTGAACATAGCTGGATATAGCAATTTGAATCTCACACCTGCTTCTCAACATTCCCTGATTACCAGAATAAATTTTCTCCTCTTCTGTCTGGTGTAGAGTGAGGAACTATTTTCCACAAACACTCTACTGTCTCCAACATTTAGTAGTTTGTCTTTCTGCCACAGTTTTGTCAGAATCAAGTCTTTCTGCTGATAAGATTGCATTTTTACTATTAGAGGTCATGGCTGCTTTCTCGTGGACAAGTTTGGAGCATACACACAATGTGCCCTTTCAATTAATAACTCCTGCTGTGAAATACCAGTCCAATTGCTTATTTGTGCTTTCATAAAATGAATAGAATCTGGTCCTTTCAGTTTCTCTGGTACAGCAGAAAAGCTCAAGTTTTCCCTATGCAGTCTGCCCTCTTATTCTACCATTTTTTAAAACATCTCTTCTTAAGCAGTTTCATACTCAGCCAGTCTTTTCTTAATTTCTGCCTCTGATTTTTGCAGTTTTGTCAGCTCATCTAAGTATCTGTTTAAAGCTTCTTCCATTTTGTCCAGCCTTTTGTTATTTGAGTTGATATATTCCTTCAGTGTTCAGTTTATTTTAATTAGTTCTGACCTCATTTCACTTACATTTTTTCCCTCTAAATTAATGCTTTTTGATGAACAGCTGCAGGATTCTTCCTAGCTAGTGTTTTCTCCTCACCTCGTGTGCTTGACTTTTTTTCATTTTCTCTAAATTTCTTCTTAGCTGACATCCAGGCAGTGCACTTACTAGTCAGTAACTGAAATTTACCCCCAAAAGACAAATTCACAGGTTCTTTTTTCTGAGTTTCCATTTTCATTCTGGGAGAACTGAAATTAAGTTGTCACTCTGTGCACAGCCATCTTAGAAATCTGTTCTGTCTCAAATACTGACCACATAGCCTTACCTTCACCAATGTTCCCCTTTCCTTCAGAAACCAACCTAGTGATTTCTTGACCAAGATAACGACCCCATCCATGGCTTGCATGTTCAAGTTTGAATAATAATCATGTTTAGGAAAGCTACTTCATATTCTGACAAAAAAATCTGGCAAGCTTGCATTCTTGCAGAAATACATCAACAGGAAGTATGATTAACCAGTGCCATATAATATTACATTTAACCTTAGTGTTCAGACTGCTCACCTTAACAGAGACATAGTAAGCCATCAGAACAGTAAGAATTCAACAATAAATTCAATAACACAACC